>NC_056701.1:19708543-19888543 GCF_018831695.1 Puntigrus tetrazona | reverse complement strand
AGATATTTAGTTTAGAGATTTTGCCCGTGCAGCTGTTAATTTAACTAAGCATCATCATTTTTTTTTACAACGCAGTTTGCTTGAATTGCGGTCTCTGGTAGTGACCCGAAGGACTAAACGCTTGTATCTTTACTCAGTGCTCCGGAGAACGCCAGGCATTATCCTGCAGCGGGACTGTATCGGCGCAATGATGAACAGGAACGGAATGGTCACCAAGATTCGCACGCGGATAAGGACCGACCACTTCAAGAACAACTATGACCTGGTCGGCAAAGAGCTTGGCAGGTAAAACACTCTCAGTTATCTACTCTACAGACTAATTAGCGCGTTCAAACTATTAAAATGTGTACATTTTAAATGAAGTCATGTGCCTGCAGGCAGTTTCACAAAGTTGAGAACCGGCGTGAGGTTTAATTGAGGAGTGAATCACCGCCAGCTGGAAGCCCAAAGAGATTTGTTTGGCTCCAGCACGTGTAATCTCAAGATCAGCCAGATAGATTTTAGTCCTCATTGCAGCTTGCCAATATCGCAAACGAGCTACACGAATTGATAAAATAATCCAAACTGTTATTCGCACCTTTGCGCATCTTTGCGTTTTTTATAATGGAGCTGTTCTCTAGATCCCCTGCAGCGTAGATGAACAGGGGCTGCATTTAGAAGAGTTTCTTTCCTAAAACTACTCGCTGTCGTTCACTTCCATACATTGACGTTCTCTGTAGCGCATAACTGCTTTTATAGGACTTCCTTCCTTCAAAGATTGACCGTAGTGCTAAACAGTGGGTACCAGTGACTTCTGTAAGAAAGTATTTCAGTGGTTGGTCCTCTCAAGTCAGTTGGAGTTTTTTTTTTTCTTCCTGAATGAATGCACAAAAAGGTTATTTAGATTATTGTTGTTTTTACAGTATGGCTTGATGCTATGTTTTAGTGAACAGATTCAAAAGATTTGGTTCCCTGGGATGAATCAAACAAAAGTGAACCAGCTTTCATTCTTATTGGCATTTTTCAGGGGCCCCTCGTGCTTAAACTAGGCTTGGATCCTCTCAGTATGTGTTCTCAAGTAAACAAAGAATGTAAAACATGTTAATTCAGAGCCACACGGGACCAATGCGTGATGGATATAGCGCCGCTTGCCGTGACATTGTTCTCTAATGCTCCACTGACTAATTATAGACAAGATGGTATCGTTTGACCACTGTAACTTGTTTTCTCTTGGGCAGATGTTCTGTTAAACATCCCTGCTGTGCTTGTTGATGATTGCATGGTCTGTTTCTGTTGCCTTAAGGTGAATTTTGTTTTCCAAGTTTCTGGATTTTAATTCTTACTGCCTTTTCCGCATCATTTAACCCAATTTGATGGGTAATTTGTGGAATGGGTTGTAAATTGTCTCGATTTGGACTGGATTTAGCTGGCATTTGGTTGTCTCTGAAACTTGTGAGATGGCACTATTTACTCATGCCTTAGAATCCTCACAAGTTTTTCCTGTAATTAAAGCGCACAAAAAGACCACGTGCATGAGTCACAAGGCAAGCCATTATTTTTATAATGCAGCCTATCTGATTTGCTTACCATAGTGGTGAATTGAAGGAGGAATGAAGGAATGCAGATGTTGGTGGATATTGATGTGGAGATTAGGTAGGCAGAGTGAGCCGGTCACACAAATATCTCGCATTCCTTTAGCATATCCTAATCTGATTTCATCCCTTTTCCTTTATCATATGTCGACATACATCATCTTCTTGTAAAAGTAGTCTTGCAGCAGAGAAGTTTACAGTGAGCGGAGTGGGCCAGCTTGTCTTGTGATTTCCTCGGAGTGCAACCAAACTCTTTCTTTAGTGATAGGTCACCTTTTAAAATCATTCTTCAGCTCTCCAGATGAGCATAACATACTCGCTGGCCTAGATTTTTCCTGCATTTAAACCCAACTTAAATGGTAAAATGTATTGTGTGTGTGTGTGTGTGGCTGAACACTCGACTTACTGAATGGCCAAACCATCTGGCCCTGTTGTCAGCACCCCATTCATTTGACACAAAGCTCCAACAGCAATTTCCGTATTATTCAGCGAGATCAAATCCAAAGTTTGTTCCCAGACAACTTGTTTAGTTGATGGAAGATCAGTTTGGTTATCAGTCGTTCATTTAGTTCTGTTGCCATTTCCAGTCACCCACCACCCACCGCTTTATTTTTGAATTCTCGGAATTTATAACAATAGTACTTCTTGTCAGAGAAATTCTCATTAAAGTTTTGTGAACCAGAAGTTGTCACTGTTCTCTCACAGGGTCCATTTCCACATCAAAGTGTGGGATGCTGTAATAAACTTAAGTCTGTTCTCCTTGAAAATCTCCAGAGTTGGTTACCTGCCATACAATGTAGTGGATGTCCTAGTTCAGTTAAGTTCTTACGAGTTGTGTCCTAATTCAGTGAGATTAGAGGGTATTTTTAAGCATATCATCTTTGGAGCTCCTCTAGAGTATCCAAAAATGAGTTTAACCCCAACCTTCAAAATCCTAGCACTGATCATGCACCAAAATCTATTTGAGGAGCTACATCCACAGATAGCTTCTTATACATCCTCATCAGTCCTAGAAGCGCCTTTTCACAAGTTTTCCTTCGACTTCATTCATGTTTTCAAAATTTGTTTAATGAAACTCAATGCTTTCTTGTCTTGCTGTGTGGCTGTTTTGTTAATCTGCACTTTTTATCCTCAGGAAGCCAATAAAGTTCATGAGTTCAGCTGAGAATTGAGTGATCCTCTAGCCGAGGTGGTCTGTATGAGGAATGTTTTACTGCAGAATTCTGGGTTGCTGACTGAGCTTTCTGCCATACCGGTAGCAGACAGGCCAGCTATGCTTGTGATTCAGTCCTTCACTTAATAACGGGGTTGTACAATTTCCCTTTAATAACGATTGAGATTGTATATCTTTTGCGTCTAAATGGTCCTGTGTTTGTGTGTTCATGCACACGTGCATGCTTTTGGTCTTTTTAAATGTTTATCCATTCTTTGACTCTCAAAGTGAACATGTTTCTACCATCTGGCCATGAGAATGAAACTGAGAGATGAGACAGATAGACTGTGAAAGAAGACGGTGTGATTTCTGCACAGGAAGTCTAACCACCAGGGTATCTGGGTCATCTCCATAGATGAATGTACATTTCCTGCCCAGTCATTGTTTTAGATAGAGACCGTATTCATTGGTATTTCATGGTGTGTTGTGGTGTTTTACTGATTTCCCATTCATCTTTGCAGTGCTAAGCATTATTGTTTTTTTTTCTTCTTCTCTCCGAACTTTTGAAGAATGCCAAATCAGCTCTGTTCACTGCTCTAAGAAGAGGCCGGGAGAAATGTGAGGTTGGCAGAATTATGGCATCTAATGCAGTGCCCTTTGACTCGGTCCAATTCAAAAAGGGTAAACTTATGTCTGCTGCAGTCAAAACATTTTTTGTTCGGGACAATTTCCTCGCATGCTGAACTACTAAACAACTGGGTTGTTCAGAGAGTTGGCATCGCCACATGCGGTTCTTGTACTTCATGTGAACTCTGAAGTCCGACTGTGTTCTGAGCGCAGACGCTGGAACATGCTCGCTCCTCCTAGATCCTGCCAACCACACTCACGTTTAACAGGAAAATCACTCCAAACCCTGTCAATAGATGCGTTTTGGCTCGCACCTTTGGAAATTTTTAGGGTCTTTTTAATGGTTTGCAATGAGGGGAATTGTTAACACCAAGACCCAACAACAAAAGCTTTTTAAAGCCCCCATAATTTAAGTTCTATGTTTTGTGGCCAAAACATAGCAGATACACATACATGCCCAATCTTTTTCTTATAACAAAATTGGCCAAACTGTTTCAATTTGAGACCATAAAATGTTTTCCCTCACTTTCTTTCATTATCTGTTCTTATTCACTTAAGTACTAAATTTATGTAACTATTTTATTTTAAGTTAACCCCCATTTAAATCTTTCCCTGTCATTTGTTTCGTAGCAAATGTCAACATAGGAAGGCCAACTTTGCTTGGCCATTTCATTAGGTCTTTGATGCCCAGCTGAAGCTCCATCCGGAATCTTTCTTTCACCTGTCTCTTTGCGTGTCTGTGTTAAACTTTCTGGTAGGGTGTTAATGGAGACGTAGATGGGAAGAGACGAGCGGTGGACAGAGGAGAGGTCATTCAGGGTGGGCTGTATTTTGTTTGTAAGTGTCATGTTTGGTCATTGGCTGAACTAGATGGTGGGAGGAGTGGACACCATTGACTCTCGATGGAGGGGTGTTGGGAGAGTTGGGTGGTCTGAGTGTTGGGGTCTCTACCACACACACAAACTGCTGTCTCTTTATGAGATGGGCCTGAAGAGGAGGTGTGGTTAAGAGCCATTTGTCCCTCTTGCTGTCAAACAAGAGAATGTCCACGTTGACAGGCCTGCTCTTTGTGTGTGTGCAGCTCCCTGTGTGTCTTTTGACTGATAGATGAGGTGATGGGAGGTCAGATGAGGGAGGTGGCAGGAAATTGGTGTGAATGAGCCTGTGTGTGTGTGTGTGTGTGTAAGTGCCCTCAGAGCTCAGACGGCTCCAACTGTCATTCTTATCATTTGGATGTCAGGCTTTTGTTGCAAACGAGGAAGAGACGGGAGGGAATGATCATGACGAGTGCAAAACTGACAGGTTAAGAATGAATACAAAGATGTTCACGGTTCATCATCATTGGGCTGATGATCTAATAATGATGACAACGATGACGTCAATTCTTACTGTGCATGTAGAAAAAACTTGATTGGAGCACTTCACCTATTTTGTGGCTTCCTTTTATTCTGTTGTATGCTGTTTTTCGGTTAAAAACAAACGGATTTTGTGTAGATTTATTGACGCAGATCATGGCTGTTAAAAAAAATGCTGGTCACCATAAAATTAGTGACTCGTGTTCTAATGTCATGATTTTTCAAAAGTTTTAATTTTTGAAGAACTCCATGTAGAAGTGGATTGAAGACTTGCTTATGTGTGTGTCTGAAAGATGCAGCATTTAAAAAAAAAAACGGGTCTTATCAGTCTGCAACACATTGTGACCAACGTTCAGCTGGTTTTGCATGCTTAGCCCTCTGTTAATCAATGAAACCCTTTAAAGAAAACTATTTCATAAAATATGAAAAACTACTTATTGTCATATTTGTATTAGAAATGATTGCTCTTAAATTTTTTCTTCATTTTTCTATTTATTTATTTATTTATTTATTTATTGGAGCAGAGCTTAATTGTTCTGGAGTGCTGTGTCATAAAAGTTCGTGTTTAATCGCTCAACGTGAATATCATTACTCAAAGTGCTTGTATTTTGAGCTCCTCATTTTCATTGCCCAAACATTTCCCAAACTGTTTATTTAATCGCTCTCGTGTGTATGTTTGTGTGCACGCAGGGGCAAGTTTGCAGTAGTGAAGAAGTGTGTGGAGAAGACCACTGGCAAGGAGCACGCTGCGAAGTTCCTGCGGAAAAGGCGGAAGGGTCAGGATTGCCGCGGCGACATTCTGAACGAGATCGCGGTGTTGGAGTCAGCCGAGGCCAGTCCCTATGTGGTGGCGCTGCACGAGGTCTATGAGACCACCACAGAGATCATCCTCGTATTAGAGTGGTAAGACATGCACTCGCACAGTAGTTAGGGCAATGGCGGAGAGTTTTATGATGACTTGGACATTACGCACCATAATTTTGTTATTCCGAGTCACCAGGGCTTTTGAAGATTAGAATTACAGGCACAAAGAAATGGCACAGCGGGTAAATCAAAACAGGAATTTTTCATAGCGCTGTTGTTTTGAAAGCGGGGTGTTTGTCTGTACCTTTCTGAAGGTTACCGCAGACCACAGTGGAGTTGGTTCTTCTTTTAACTGAGTGAGCTGACTGTTCCAATACAATAACCATAAAAAGAAATCAAAGACACAAATGTATAAATTCCCAAGTGAGAATGTGGTCGTCTTGTTTTTGGTCCTTTACTTCTCAGAAATCAAAGTGAGTGCAGTTTTTCTGCCCAAGCTGCAACTAGGCCAAAATCATACAAAACCTGTTTCCTTTGCCTTGAGCTTCTCAATAAAAATGTGCAGACCTGACCGATAGGTGTAAAGCCATGTGTGTTTTCATGAATTTGAAAGTGTTGAAAACCTACATTTACTGCATTACTCATCAACTGGTAGCTCACAATAACATACTAAACCAATATAGCTTGTGTAACACAAAATGAGCTCTAAGAGTAGAGGCCCCTTTTTTTTTTTTTTTTTTTCACAAATCATGCTCACTGCAGCAAAAGCTAATTTTAAGTCTACTTAGTCATGTACAGGTGATTTATTATTTGCACAATAAGTATATTTTTGCTCACCTGTCTATGCAAAACGGTGGAGTCTCTTTAGTCCGAGGTTATCACAAAGCTCTCTCCATTTTGGAAATGCCACACCAATATTTTTTACTTTTATTTCTGTTAGTTCCAATACCTTCTTTTGTCAGTTGGTTTACATCTACGTTTTTTTGGGGATTCTCCTTAATTTGTGAAGTATAATCGTGAACCATGATTACTGAAATGCATTTGCACAATAAATAACTACCACTTCCACATTTGTCCACGCGTGTTGCTGTTCAAAAGCAAAAACCGAGGATAGTTCAGATATTGCATTATTGGTAGGCAACAATGACATGGGACAGGTCATTTATTTAAATCTGGAATTCCTGGAATTTACAAATCTTAATTTAGAACTTTTAGAACTTTGACACTTGCATATGAGAAAATTGTTTACTGTGTATGTTCTGCTGAAGCTGCTATTTATTGTAGTTATTCTAGTTTTTCCAGTAAAACAGTAGCTGATGACATTTACTAATGAGCAGGAAATAGCAGGTCGTTAAGTTTAAAGGCTTTTCATAAGCTCTCTCTGTATCTGTCATTCAAATCTCCCTTATTTTTTCCTCTCAATTTGTTGAAGGAATTTTGTTTTTCCCCACTGTCACTGCAAGTTCTACATAATCAACAGCCTTTTTTTTTTTTTTTTTTTTTTTTTTTTTTAATTGTAATTGATTTAGTTGCATATTTGTGTTGATGTGTAAAGAGAGGCAGGATGCTGACATGTTGAATGACGGAGGTTTTGAGAATTGGCAGATCATATCTCTCGGCCTCAAAGGTAATATTGCCACAAAAAAAAAAAAAAGTCAGCCCACTTGCTGCACACGGCTAAGCCACTTCCTTTTGAAGAGACAGCTGTGTCGATCTGTCACTTGTAAACACGCACATCAGCATGTGTGCAGACAACCTGTGGAGTTAGTTTACCTTATAAGGAAGGTAATGCTTCTTGTTTTTGCCAATTGTTGTGCATGTTCAGTCACATCACTCAAAGTCAATAGTCTTGCTGTTTTGTTTTTATAATATATATATATATATATATATATATATATATATATATATATATATATATATATATATATATATATATATATATTTTTTTTTTTTTTTTTTATTTATTATTTTATTTATTATTTTGACACTTTATATTTAGAAATGAAGAAATTATCATATTTTATTAAAATGGTGAGTTTTTTTTTCTCTCTTCTCTTCTTTTTGCATATTTCTGTGTCTGCTTCCATGTTCGAACAGTCTGTCTGGTTTGGTAAGGAGCAATGTATCCCATTCTTTTTACTCTGGTTTTCCGTTGTTAGTTAAATCCTTAAAACTTGATGTGGGCAGGTTTAGCAGTAAAAACCAGTTAAACCAAATAGACGCAGACAGAAAGAGACACTTCAATTTCCATTTCCTGTGGCTTTTCTTCTAAAAGCAGAGCTGCAACGTACTTGCGCTTGCATGTGCAATGCATCGCCACATCCTCTGTTGTCAGAAACAAACCGAATTCTTGCCATTCTCTGCCTTTTAAAGTTAAAACCCTAGCTATTGTAAGACTGAGAATAGGAAAGGTTATAATTACGTTTGCCATACATACAGACACCCCACACAAATCTGTGGCGAAACACCAGCATGGGCTTACACAAACACATCTATGTGTGTTTGGTATGAAATGACATTTTAGGATGTTTTTGGGACTGGCTGTTAACTCTGTAACTGTCCGCAGTCTGCATTTGCTTTAATGCATCTAAAGACCAGAATAGACATTTTTCTTTTCGTTTTGGGCTACAAAAACACACTAGCAGCCACCTGCAACACCATAGCAGAATTTATCACAGATGAGGCCTTTTCTTTTGGGAAAAACCTTTCTTTTTGCAGTGATCTGTTTTTCACTCATTAAATAAAAAGAAAGGGGCCCTCCCTTGCTCAAAGTTTGGCATTTATCTTTCTAGGAAAGTTCTTATGCAAGTATTTTTGTCATAAGTCTTCCTCGTCTTCTGTTTTCCTCATTTGCTTGATCAAATGCCCTTTAGAATTCTCTGAAATGGATGCTCTTTCAATGGCTTAAAGTCCTTTTGACTGATGCAGATGTACAGTGTCCAACTGCCTTTAGTTCAGCACACCATTAATGGCAAAAAATAAAGCCAGATAGACACGTGTAGCATTTATACTTTTTCTCCACTTTTTCACTTGAGCGGCTTGAAAAGTGAGTTAATAGAAGCCAGAAAACACTATTCGTTTACTGTAGGATATTTTGAAAAAAAAAAAAAAAGCAAAAACACATTTTCACACATTCATCGCAACATTTTATCTCATGCTCACTATTTTTTTTTTTTTGTGTGTGCCATTTAACAAGTTTGTTTTTATTTGGTGTATTTTATACGCATTTTCATTAGGCTCCAACATCATTTAAGGAATGTCAACATTTTGAAATCCCTTAATTTTAACTGAACCTGATACAAATGATATCATTTTTATTTTTCATTTACATTTCATTTCATTTTTTGCTCTAAATTAGTTTTTTGAGTTTGCTACCATTTGGTTGTTAAGAGCATTTTTGATGCAATACACATTAAGCATGTATTCAAGCCATCTATTTGAGCAATTGATGACAAACATGTTTCTCAGAGTTGGTGAATTCCAGATTTCCAAGACTTTCTAAGTCCGAGTATTTGCTCTTGTTTTCTCGTGAGAGGGGAAATGCTCACTTGGTGGTCTCGGGTAACGGATGAGCATATTTTTATCCTTGCTTTCTGTTCCAGAAAAAGAGAGCAACAAGTCTTTGCTTTTGCTTTTGCTCAAACCTCATGGCTTCAAAACCACAGAGCGGACTCGCATGTCCCCTGGAAAATGTTCTGCTTTTGTTTTCATCGCTCATCGTTTACCATTGCAGTGGCATTTTGATTAGGCGCAATCCATAAAAATGGGACGTCAGCATTACCAGCTTGTAAGTTTGATTTATTTTACGCAATGGGTGCTCTTCTTGAGTCGATCATAATTCTGTCAGTCCTTTTGAACTTTTTTTTTTTTTTTTTTTTTTTTTTTTTTTTTTTTTTTTTTTTAAATAGATGCTTCATATTTTCTCTCACACGCACAGCTAAACCCAAACATGGTTTTTCTGTACATGAAAGGCTGTGAGGAATTGACCTTGTGCTTGTGTGAGAATTTACAGACCTTTTTGGGGTTTGTTTTGCTGGTGAATTGAGAGTGGAGGGTTTATTCCATTTATAGGGTGAAGGGCTTCTCTTGTTGTGATGTGTTTGATTTTAAAAGGGGATGAAAGGTTCTCAATATCCCAGTGTCCTTACTTTAATAAGCCTCTAGTTGCTCATCTGATAAGTGATACCCAGAATCCCCTATTTATACAGCTGGATTCAGCTGTTATGCAACACACGCCACACACAAATACATACAGATTCTTCACAGTAGATGAAACGCAATAATGTGTGTGTGTGTGTGTGCGGCCCAAAATCCACTACACATGGCCCTGATTTTCCCAGTCTTTCATCGCCCAAAGGAGTATCCGCCTACAAATCCTCATGGTCATGGTAACCCTTGCTACAGTTATGCAAGGATGAAGTTCCCCCTCCGTCCACCCAGAAGTGTCCTCTAATTTAATGATTGGCTGTCTTGTCGGAGAAACCCAATTATAGTGTATAAAAACGAGTGTAAACACCTGGCATAGAGTTCAAATCACTCTACATGTGGGTGGTGTACCTATGTACTTTTGATTTCTTGTAAAGTTATTGTTTTACTGGACTCATTATATGCTTGATATGGCTTGAACACTGATATCAGATGGGACAATGAAGCACACCTCACCCTCAACTGTGAAACTATTCTAGGATGGGGGTGTGTTTAAGGGTGTGTTTGTCTTTTTGGGTGTCTCTAAGCATAGATGTATTTAATAGGATTTTTTTTTATGTCACAGTAATGCACAACTTGGAAACACGTGAGAATGTAATGAGATTTAAATTGTAATCCTCTCATTATTTTTTTGCCTTTCAGTGCTGCCGGAGGTGAAATCTTTAACCAGTGTGTTGCCGATAATGACGAGGCCTTTACAGAGAAAGACGTTGTTCGATTGGCCAGGCAGATTCTGATGGGCGTGGCCTGTCTCCATCAAAACAATGTAGTTCATTTGGACCTTAAGGTGGGTGTGCTGTTTGTATGTTTGTGCACGCATGGGTAAAAATTATTTAGCCAGAGGCCTGTAATGTCTCAAACATCTTTTTGACCATTCTTGGCAGTGTAAGATTTAATCGAAACAACAGTTCTGTTGTAACTAAAGTCAGTAGAGGGCTAAAATGTTTTTTTGTTTTTTTTATTGCATAACTACATGAGGACGTTTGATAACATTTGCAAATTAATGGGACCAAATGACTTTCGTTAAAGTTCTTGAGACAATTACCCAGACCTGTTTAAACAACACCAAGTGCTTTAGTCTAATTGCAATGTTACTTATTTCATCAAGCATGCCCATTCAGGTGTGTGAAAGCTTTCAGTTTTGTGCCTCGGGATGTTAGACTGAAAGAAAGCATTTAATTTCAGTGAATCTATTGTGTGCATGCTTGAGGTGGAAACTGTTTAATAATTGGTTAATAGGGCATATAAAGTATGGTACACTTCACACGTGACTGTATTCAGTTAAAAAGTAAAAGGTTCTGGTTCTGCTCTCCTGTACCTCAGTGTTTCATCGTTCTCACACTCGTAATGTCTTCTCCAGCCTCAGAACATCCTGTTGACGAGTGCTCAGCCGCTGGGTGACATCCGTATCGTCGACTTCGGCTTGTCTCGGCGGGTGGACAGTGTGTCAGAGGTACGGGAGATCCTGGGCACTCCTGAGTATGTGGGTGAGTCAGACCTCCTTCATTTGCAAACCTCAAATCCTCCCACCCACTACATTACTGCTGCAAAAAACGGATGTGTGAAGTCTTATTGGCATAGTATAGTGATGAAGAGGGGTGAACCGAAAGCTTGTGTAAGACTAGTGAAAATTCACGTGACTATTGACTTTGCTGTGACTCCCTCAGTCTTAAAACAGGCAAATGTACTGTAAAGGCTACTGTATGTCTTTTTTTTTTTTTTTTTTTTTTTTTTGTATCATTGATTGATTGTTTTTGAACACTTTAGTATCAGACTGCTGCAATACTGTTTCAATACAAATTTACTTGTGTCTCTCTTTCCTGCAGCCCCTGAGGTCCTGGACTATGAGCCCATCAGCACAGCTACTGACATGTGGTAAGTTGAACTCTTTGAGTGTCCAGAGTCCAGGTGTGTGTATATGAGAGAGAGAGAGTTTGTGGTATTTGACACACATATGAGGGGTTTATATAAAGGTCATGTATCTGGTTTTATAGGCCAATTTATCCACATATCACCACGATAGAAGTTGCATGATGCATTTCTGTAATCTAGCAGTATAATAAATGTCACTGCTTATCTGCATGGTAAAAAAAAAAAAAAAAAAAAAAGTCAGCATATGCAATCAGTATACAACCCTCTTATAATCAGGAACCTTCCCAAGAGAACGTTCACATGCATTTTATTTGACATAAGTGTTTTTTCACGGAGATATACACATACATACATGCACGCACACACACACACACACACACACACACACACACACACACACACACACACACACACACACTTTAGGCTTAGAAAAGTAACAAGTGCTTTAAAAAAATAATTTATAAAAAGAAAAGCTGGTTTCCTGGTCTTAGCTGGCTTAAGCTAGTCAAACCAGCTAAGAAATGGCCAAAAAAACTAAACCGGTTAGACCATGCTGGTAATAAAACGTTGCATTGAAAGGTGTTTATCTCTTTTACTGATCCGTCTTGGTGTTTTGTTTTTTTTCCCGACTACAGGAGCATTGGGGTGCTGATTTACGTGATGCTCACAGGCGAGTCGCCTTTTCTGGGAGAAGAAAAGCAGGAGACTTTCCTGAACGTCTCCCAGGTCAATGTGGACTACTCTCAAGATGTCTTTCAGGGCATCTCTGACCTCGCTGTAAATTTCATCCAGTCCCTGCTCATCAAAAATCCCAGGTTAGAATACTTGCTGTCACTTGTACATGTGGAAATTAAATGACATTGTGATGCTCTAGTTTTGTTTATAGAAACTTACATAACCTGATTGATGGAGTGGCCTCAGTTGGCTCTGCTCCAGACATGTAATCTCACACTTCAATCTCTCATTAAAATGTAATGGACCCTGGGTCTTGAATATACTGTGAAACGATATGTGCAGTCTTACTTTTTCCCACATCCCTGTGCTCTTTTGCTGTAACTGATAAATGGTAAAAGCCTCTCTACGTCTGCTTGTCTAACAAATGGCAGTCCAGACCCTCCACCATCACGGCTATATGAGAACTGATAGTAGCACAGTCTCTGATCCAGAACCATAATCTGCACTCCATAAAACTTAATGCTTATAGATCATCGCACTGAGAAGGCAGGAGAGGAAAAATGATAGCTTAAAGCAATGTGGAAAAATTCCTCTGAGTGTGAGTAATTGGTTAAGGAACCAAAAGTCTGGGAACCTAAACGAGACAGTGTGAGATTCTTTCATTTTTGCAAACTGGTGGAGAAACCCAAGTGCTGATGAGGAAAAAAGGGCACTCTTAACTTTTCCTCACACTTTCTAATTATTCAGTATAGGCCAATTTCGTGGTTTTTGCTCACTTAGTAAGAATTTTTTTTTTTCTTTTAATTTTTTTTTTATTTACCCAAACAATTTTGTCTTTTTTTCTTATTTTTAAGTTAACCCGACCTATTAACTGAGTATTACCTCATTCTATGGCTATTTTTTTTTTTTTATTACTTGATTTTCTTTCCATGGCATAACTTTTACTAATGCAAAGGTTTGTTCAGATTTTCGCAGTATAATTTTGTTGTAGTACCATCCTATTCCAAGAATGTGACAAACAAAAAAAACTATGCATGTTAAAGTTTTTTTTTTTTTTTTTTTTTTTTTTTTCTTCATCTCCCTAGAAAACGAGCAACAGTGGAACAGTGTCTAAATCATCCTTGGTTAAGGCTGGACTCTCATCACCACGCTGTGGAAGCCCCTCTAGATGAGCAAGAAGCCAGTCAATCCGAATCGGAGCCTGAGAGCCCCATCCCTTCCCCAGAACTTGTCGTCGTCATCCCTTCATATGTCACCTGCCCAGGCCAGGGCGAGATGAAGACTGGACGGGACACTTTCAGTTTCACAGAACCGTTTCCACCTCGTCCCGAGATACAACAAGAGCTCATCTGTTAAGCGATAGACTTGATCAATCAGAGGGACCGAAAGACTAAACCTGCCAGACTGGTGTGGCCTAGTTTGGACTGGACAGCAGCGGTCTACTCATTTGTATGTGCTTGTGAAGTCTTTTTGTCGTCTTGTGTGGGACACTGAGCCGTCCTGGTCTGTGAATGTGAGTTGACCTCCCTTCTGACCATAAAGGTGTGCAAGTGTCTACAATGGATCTGAATGAGATTTTTTTTTTTTTAAGCCCCTCAATAAAGCATTCTTAAGCTCTTGGTTGATGTTCTTAACCCCTCAATGGATTGTTTGTACTTTTAGAGGGAATTGAACCTTCTCTGCTGTCTGTACTCGGTCCAAAACTCAAGTCGGAGTCTCCCCAGGAAGTGCCTGCTGCATTGTAGGAAGGACACGGAAAGTTCTGATAAATCGACTGATGTTTTAATCATCATTGCTCTTCATTGGACTAACGTATCATGTAAAATATTATGAAGAACTGATCCTGACGCTTTCTGCAGTACAGTGGACTTATCATCATTCTGCTTGTTGAGAAGTGGCACCTGCATTTTAATGAGCTGATTCACAGAGACTACTTTTGTTCTAGCACTTTTGGTGGGAATACATTTATAGTCAAAACTCCCAACAAGCACATTTAAGTAGTTCAACATAGCATGGCCACGCATAGCCATTGTTTGTTTGGTTTCTCACACCATTTCTGTACCACTTTTTCCTCGTTCTTATTCATAACAAGTTTGCTGTAATTGCACAAATGTCTTGTACAGTTGTTGTTGTTGTTGTTGTTGTTGTTGTTGTTGTTGTTGTTTTCAAGAGGTGTTCTTGCCTTCATGTAATATATTCTGTAATATATGTTTTTATGTCCAGTGAGGCATCATGGGTATCTAGAGGTAAATTTTCCAAGTCGTCAGTGATGTGGGCCGCTCAAGTCTTCTGAGGTTTGAGCGTTTCAGACAGTTGTGGGAGATGTTTGTATTTTCAGGAGATCAGAGCACAGCAAAACAAAAGGCTTTGATAATTGTATATTTTTATTTTAAAAAAAGAATGTTAAAAGTATTTTTCTACAGTTGTGGTATTTTATGATTTAATGTGAGAAAATAAATTGTAATATTAATTTAGATTATTTTTTAACCAGTTGTGCTTATAAGAGTTTGCACTTGCGTCCAGTTCGGACTACTTATGTATTGTTGGCATGCCTGGCAAAATATTGAAGAAAATAAATGATCTTTTTGTATTAAACTAATGAAGAATATTCTTTATTTACATCCTAATGGGTCGATTAGTTTCTAGCATACCTTTTAAAAAGCATTAAGGCTGCATTTATTTGATTAAAAATGGTGGTATTGTGAAATATTTTTACATAAAATTTATATTTCAACATAGTGAGAATTTTTTATTTCTATCATGGCAAAGCTGAATTTTCAGCATCAATACTCCTGTCTTTAGTGTCACATGATCCTTCAGCAATAATTCTGATGACTTGCTGCTCAAGAAAAAAATAATTTCATTAATGTTGAAAATTATTAATCTGCTTGAAATTTCATGGAAACCATTACTGAACATGATTAAGAACAGCATTTTTGTAAATTGCTTTACTGTCGCTTTTAATCAATTTTGATGCCCTTACTGAATAAGTATTTCTAAATACATGTGTGTGTGTAATAAACAGTTAGTGATACACCAGCCATAACAAAACATTTTAAATGAAACAATTTCCTAAATTAGTTTTATTCTATAAGAACCAAATGATGAAATCTTGATTCTACAAAAGAAAGTGTGCAGAATGATTGTTTATTTGACCAAGGCATCACATTTCCACATTCCAACCATCAAGGTTACAGAGAAATATGAAATATTGCTGCTACTCGCAGTTTTCCTAACCTTGTGAGGCAGAAGTTGCTTCTTGAAATGGATTCTTAGAAAGATGCGATTCCCTTGCCAGTGTTCCCTCAGAACGGTATATTCTCTGCATTTGAATGCCAAGCTTACCATCGCTGTCAGTTGAGTCATCGCTGAAGCATCTGGCATGCTTTAACCAGCTGTAGGACAATAAAAGTATATGTCAGGAAAATATTATGTAATTGTTCATTTGTGTAAAAAATCTGTCTTTCAAGAGAAAACTTATTTGGACAGACCAATAGAAAATGAGCTCCCTCTAATGTGCATCTCTCAGACAAAAGCAGCTGGACGCTTTGGATTGAAAAAGGCGACATATCTTGCCAGACTCTCCCCTGTGGTTTGAGTTGTTTTAGATGGTGATTTTTCAGTGCAATAATGTGCCCCTTACTCTGAATATTCAAACACACAAACAGGAAATGCCTTGTGTTTAAGAAAAGAAAGTTCTCTCATTCTTACACACACACACACGCGCGCAGGTTAAACAACATTGATGTCTGCCAATAATTCATCTTTTAATGTGCTTTTCCTCTGCTTGTTCTTCCTGCACACACACACACTCCCACCCTCATCTCTAGAGTTCTCGTTTCTCAGGGGAGTTAGAGGAACGCAGTGCTGTTTATCAGACAGGCAGATTCTCTTTCCTGTCCTTTCTTTTCTCTTTCCATTCTTTCTATCTCCATCTTCTAATAAAGCTGCATACTTCTGCTCACTAATAATACACTAATGGTGGACAGTATATAGTTGATACAGAATATAATGACAGTAAATTAAATCCATATACGTAAAAGTTGATATGCTAAAAAAACTGCTTTTATAATTAAAGTTTAGTTATATACATATGAGTCACTTGAAGTGTGATTTCATTAGATTTTGTGAGTACAAAAAATCCTCTATGTGTGTTTGATACTGATGAAACAAGCCACGCTGCAGTGATTGGTCGCTCAGTGTTTGTTTAATCTCTGAACCTTTCCTCAGTTTCCCTGCCCTCCCTCATACTTTGACATTACTGTGCAACTGAAACTCATTCTGAAATGTCATCTCTAATTTCATCCTCCACTTCCCCACAGCAGAGGGCCGCAGTAACAAGGAAAATTCCGGAAAGTGATCAGGAATTCAAAACATATGGGAACAAAGAGGAATCTCATAATATCCATCAGATCAGTGGTCTGAGCCGCTCACCTCTGGAGTTACATAACCTGTGGAGGCCAGAAGGGCATTATGAAACTGATGAAGCACAAAGAACAACTAACTTTAGAAACACAGACTAAATTATCTGGCTGTTTGGACGGTAATGTTCTCAAACAGAAACCGCAACCAAGATCATTCCTTTAGGTTTTGACTTATTTTACTTGATTGGAGGTAAGGTGTCAAACATGTTAGAGAGAGAGAGAGAGAGAGAGAGAGAGAGAGAGAGAGAGAGAGAGAGAGAGAGAGAGAGAGAGAGAGAGAGAGAGAGAGAGAGAGAGAGAGAGAGAGAGAGAGAGAGAGAGAGAGAGAGAGAGAGAGAGAGAGAGAGACTGCAGCGTGGCTTGTTTCATGAACTGAATCAAATTTTCTCAGTAGAAGATGTTGTATCTTCCTAAATTATAAATCAATATGATAAATGAGTAAGGTCAAAAGTAATCTAAAAGTAAGCAAAAAGAAGTCTGACTAAATTACCAAAAATGTGTAACGTTCAATGACATCACAACATCATTTATCAACTTTAAGAAACACAAAAACCTGTCTTTAACGACTTTCCTTCAAAATGATTTGGCAACACTGGATCACACCCTCACATTAAGTCCTTAGCGAGAGTTGGATTCTGATTGGCTGTCAATGTTTCTATCGTTCAACAGCTCTATATATCTACTCTCTATATAGGTGCTATTACAGTTAATGATGGTTTTATTCACTTAAACTTTACTGATGCAACCCTCCCTTTCTTTCCATCTCCCCTGACTTTTTGTCAGAGTGACAATGCTCCTTTCTCACCGTCTCATTTTTAACCTCTGTGACTTTCCCCGGAGGCAGATCCGAGCTCTTGCATAACGAGGACATTCCTTTACGCCTCTGACCCGATTATAGCTCATTAAGGTGAGACACTCAGAGGAAAAAGAACAAGAACGAGAGCGAGAACGAAAAGTGATCATGGAGACGATCACATTAATGAGCAGTGAAAGATGAAAGGTGGAAGCCATCTCTGCTTCTTGGAAGTCTGTTCAAAATGTGTGTATGAGTTTGTCACCGTGAGGCCACGAATGTTTCAAATTACTTTTCACAGGGTATATATATATCACATATCTTGAGGTCGGTGATGGAATATGAGTTTGTTTACTTTATAGTGCTGCCTTAAGTTCATCCTGTTTGACATAACCTCACTATATTCTGAAAACAGATGTCTGCTCTGTTACATATCCTTTCAAAAAAGTGATTTTGAGCATTGTTGCCCTCCAAAATGTCAACATATTTCATGCTCCGTTTGTGGTGGATTTAATGCATTGGATGCAGAAAACAACTTTACGCAGGGCTCAACAATAATGATTTTTGTTGTTTAGACCAGATTAAATTTCTAATTGCGTTGACCATGTTTCCCTTTCTCCATCGCTGCAAAAAGAGAAAAAAAGATAACAAAATAAATACATAAAATAAAGACTAAAAATTTATGTGTGTTGCTACATGGAAATTTTAGTTGACACTTTAAGTCCTATAAGCTTGTATGATTTTATTCAAATGACTCAAATTTCCATATATACATACATACACACACACACACACACACACATATCAGGGTTAAGTTATATTGTCAAGACTAATTGGGCATTTGAAATGGTCTAATATATTTGTTAATATCAATCATTAAATGGGAAAAAAATATTATGTAAGAAAAGCTATTTTGACTTGTTTCGGCTGTATTGACTAATATTCTAGTAATTTGCTGTACGGTTGCCCATATAAACATGTTCCCTTCCAGGTCTGTTTAAAATTAAACATTGAAGACAGATGAATAACTCTTGAAAGTGGAAAGAGGTGTGTTTACTTATTTATGTTGCAAGAGCTATAAAAATAGATTCGGGATTTTAAAAAAGAACATTGACAAAGTAAAGCTTTTAGCATATTTAGACTTAGCATTATCTTCTTTTATCAGCAAAACAGTTCATGTTAAGTTTAACAAAAAAAAAATGAACATGAACATATTTACTATGACCTCTTTTCGAGCTGAACTCAACATGTTTGTGTCAAAACTGCTGATCGTGCTCTCCAGCATGATCCGAGATGATTCAGAGGACATCATGTTCCTCGATGGAAGTAAGAGCGTCTGACCTTCTGTTCTGAGACGTTTACATTCACAAAGTCACAAATTCTTTTGCGTATTTAATCTAGAAATAGCTCAGATACGAACATGCTTTTATTCATCGTACATCGTAACCTTTCTTTGTTGTATGATTATTTTTAAAATCCCTTAAACTTTCTGTTTATTTCCAAATTGAGGTCATGTTAGTTGTGTTTAGTCCCCTGCGGTACAACCGCATTTTCCCACAAAGTGGGAAATATCAAGCTATTTTTGGTCACACTCCGCTATTTATTCCACGTTCTTTGATTTAAAGACTTTTCTGCCTGCTTTTTCCCTGCAGTTTATCTCAAAATGATGATATTTGTTTTTTCTGCCTCTGTAAGGGTGAGCAGATGTGACATCGGAATCTAGATCATCATTCCAGGATCATGCCTGAGAGAATCTGCGTGTGTTTACGTTCCGTTATATCTTATCTATTATATATGGGATCGTGCCATGCGCTTGCGTGCAGCATGAAGACTTATAAAGGTATGATCTCTCTTTAGCAGCTGCTTTATCAGTACTTTGGAATGGATCTGAGTTAATTTCCCCTGAACTTCATTTCTGCGGGGGTGCCAGCGAGAATTCAGTTGAAACCACTGGGCTTTGTGCCTTGCATGCACTCCAAGCTTCCTTGAGGTTATGCAATTCTATGGGCTATTAATGTGTGTGTTTGTGTTTTTCTGTGTTTTTAAAGAATAGAAGTATTTGAGTGTTTCTGCTACTTTTTCATATTCCGTTGAATAGCTACGTCTCGCTGCAATCATTCTAAATCTTACACCATTAAAAATAAACGGACGCATTCCTATAACGAGAACAATGGAAAGGGGATGCCAGGTCATAATAATGCATGCGAGAAACAATGTTATCGCTGAGGCAGGGTCACTCACAAGGCTGATAGGAAAAGGTGTATCCCAATTGATTACTTTATATCCCCCGTTCCAGGATTACCTTGAGTAGCGTTTGGACAGCCGTACAGCATAAAACATGGCCACACTCACTCAGATGCCAAACTTTGACAAAATCAAATTATTTCAGGAGGAGACGCCCACCCATGAAAATAATCACCTGTTTACCACTTAAGAAAACTTCATTTCGACGGCATGGAAAGTTTTATACATATTTGCCAATAATTTATATAACGACAGTGGTAAAAATAGGTGTCAAAATGGACGTTTTAGAAAAGAGTACTATTTACACAGATTTGTAAAATAATAATTATAATAACATATACATGCATATATTTTCAAAGCATGTTCTGTATGTATGTGTCTTTATATATATACATAAAAAATATACACTGTACAAACCTATATTATTTAAATCAAATCTTTCATTTTGGATTGTATATATACATAGATTTGTATATAATACATTTATATACATTTTTAAGTCAATAGTTGCTTGTTTTTTCCATTAATTATTTGATTATGTCGTTCACAAAGCTTGATGGGATTATTCTGTGCATGTGGAGATGGCCATAAAAAGCTATAAGTTCATTATTCGCCTGTACATCGGCTACTTTATAATAAATACATTTTTTCCTCACTCTGGAAATGTTTTTCTTTAATTACTTTCCTGAATAAAAGATTGATAACAAAAATGATTTTACAAAGTAGCTTGACCACAATTATTAAATATGTTTTCTTTGCTTCAAGCAGTAAAGACATACAGGCTCTGAGATGTCCACACCTGAAGGTTTAGACTTTTTTTGTGTTTTTCCCAGAAGAATGCAAAGTAAAAAGTAACATCAATATTTGCATACTGGAGACTAAACAGGTCGCAACTGGACACGTGAGCGAAAAAAAACAAGCCTTCTCTCGTTCTCTCGGTCCATCCGTCTGCTGGAGAATTTCACATTAATGGGGTTTATTTATTTATAGCTCTAGAAAGTGAGCCTGTAGGATCCAATACTGCTTTATCAGAAGGGTAATCGTCTGAGCTCCAGCCCTCAGAAAACACATGACAATCACCAGAACATTCTTGTGAACGAGTGTGTCCATAAATAAGAGTAGTATCTCGTCTTCCTCAGTTGATCAATCCTATAAAATTCAATTAGGACATATTCTAGAGGTGGTTGTGTTGAAATATGAGCGACCTGAGGTGAAGGAGGATGCAGCACTCAGACTAAACTCGTCTCCAGTGGCTACTAAATCACACCGAAGTTTGAAAAACAGATCAATGGAATTCTAAGCCTTCGAGCAAGGAATGTTAGAAGGAAGCACAGTTTCTGATGCTCTCTCTCTCTCTCTCTCTCTGGGCCTGTCAGTCATATAGACTTAGAAGAACGGAATGGTTCAGCTGATGAATGTAATGTACTGAATGTAATGAATGTAATAACCTTTTCTAATAGTGTAGCGTGCTATCAGTGTGAAACCTGTCATTAAACAGTAAAATGATTATGTAACACAAAACAGCATGTAAGAGCTTACTTTCTTCTGCCTCTCCTTTTTTCAGTAACCCGAACATAAGACTTAAAGAAAAAGGTAAGCATGATGGTCCACCCCTAAACACACACACATATATATATATATATATGGAGGGAAAATAACTGAATGATGTCAACTAAACTCATAAATTCAGACACAAAAGATGTGAGAAATGTGAGATATTAACTCTGAGGAACAAAGCCTGAATTGCAATATATAAACTCAGAATAAGGAGGAAAAAAGTCAGAATTTTGTGATTATATTCTACAATCTATAATTCAAAATTTTGAGGTTGCATTTTCTCTTTCTTTTTTCTGTGGAGGAAACATCCTTCTTTACTAAGAATATACAAGACAGATACTGAGATTGTGGGCGACTGATAGGCAGCTTTACAGCAACAAACCTGCTGTATCTCATGCTTCTGTCACATGGGAACCATCAAATTAGATCAAAGAGCCCCGGGGTAATGTTATGAAACTAAAGGCTTCTGCAATAAGAAGTTATTTGTAGTCTCTTATGGGACGGCACATTGACACCTCCTCTCTTGCAAGCTGTGCAACTAAAAATGTTTGTGTTTAGCCCTGACAAATAGTAGAAAGATATTTTTCAACCCTTGTTGGGTCCACTTCCGTGCGTTATTATGCTTCCTGGGGCCTTCATACTGTATAAATAAACACCATAGCAGACGCTCACATAAGTTCCTCTGAGGTCTCTCGAGCTGTTTTAACCTCCTTCAGCCTTTTTGTGTTGATATTATTGTTTATTTTTTAGATAAGTCAATGGCATGCTCACATTTTGTTAATGAAAAGGAATTTCTAACTGAAAAAGCAATAAGCTCTTTCATAATCATAATACATCTATAAGAAAACAGAAAACAGGCTAAAAAGTTGGCGAGAGAGTAGAGCTTTTGGCAGTTTGAAAATTAAATCTCACTATGATTCAAAGACAAAATAATATCGGTGTCAGTTAAATAAAATATAACTTGTGAAAAAAAGTCACAGACAGGAAACCTGGTTCATGCATGATTTTTCACGGTTCATTTCACCACTGTAGGCCTAGCTATCTTCTTTGAGCTTCGAATATGTCTTTTTATTGGACTTTTGAATTTCACATTAATACTCCGGTATCTTGGGAAATATCTGACGAGTTTAATATTCCTGGGTCTATCTAAGAATAAAATACTTCAGGCATCACAGTTAAAATTGCATCTCGTTATAGGCCAGTGAGATATGTCATAACACAAAAACCACAACTCAGGTGTCCTACTTTTACGTGCTGTACGTAAAAGCAGTTTGGGTTTTTTCATTAAAAATATTAATGGTCGTAAGAGCAGTTATTCGATCAAACATTATTTAAAACATCCTTGCTTTTCCATTTTCATAACCGTGCTTAGACCTGTGCTAACATGTAGTTATGTAGTGCCTCCTGGTGGTTGGAGTGTGCGCTGCAATGCCATCAGTGGCCTCTAGAGGGAGTGCTTCACCTGCCAGAGCCACATGGGCATGCGCACTCCAACAATAATTAGGTTGCACGTTAGCGAATAGATCTAGAAAGCATAAATGATCATCCTATCAAACTTTTCACTCTTGTGCACTCTTAGTCTCTGACACACTTTCACTGCGATACAGTAAATAAGACTCACACTGAAGTGCATCAAATGTCCCTTTATGCTATATTGTGAAGTTAAATACATGTCAGCCCACATAATAAGTCTATAATATGACATAAACACACTATCGTGTTCATACACACCAACGCATGACCTAAGAATACCCACACAGGCTGCATATCCACTGACACTTGCTTCATAGAAGAGCAATTTCCATATAGCTCTCCCATATAAGGCCTCAATGCTCTTAATAGAAACCATTAATCAGTCTTCCATATAGGAGAATGCTATTCTTTTTTTATTTTTTTTTTTATCTGAGACTGAGCATACTTTTTGCAACCAACAGATGTCACTATTCATAGCCTGCCCTGCCACAACAAACACACTCGAGGCATCAAGTTACATGCTGAGGAGGATATGACCACTATTAAGTCAACGGGATTCATATATAAGTGCACTTACAATTTCTGAAAAATAAAAAAATCCTGAAGATTGCACTAATTGCTCTAAGTAGAAATGAGGGCTGGAGCTAAGCTTTGAAAATGTCACAAAATCAGCAATAAAGTATTATAAAAAATATCTACCCTACTGTTGTGTTCCTGTGTGTAGGCAGGGATAATAGTTGTTGACTGATTGATTTGTATTGTTTGTTTATATGATTGAGGCCATTACTCCTGTAATGATATGGAAAAACAAAGCTTCTTTTATGTCGTTTAATGTAATTGTTATTCACTTAGGGTGAACTCAGATCATTTGGACCATTTTTCCCCATTGACATTACCTGAGCTAACCTTGTTTAAAATCAATACCCGTCCTTAATTAATTAACCTCCATAGGCCGTATTTGTCACAGGCCATTTATTGGGTTGAATGATCCTCTGCTGTGATTTGTTTGCTCACAGCGCTTTGGAATAGTCCTCTCAACCTCATGGCACTGAATTTTCACACTAGTGCTAATTCACCCATCCTCCTCGGTGTAGTTTTTCCTCATTAAAGAGGCAGTGACAGATTCTACAGACAGTGACCTCTTGGCGTCAGAGCCGTCAAGATCAAGCCACTGTTTGAGATTGTCTGCCGTTGAAAAAATTTCCATTGGTCACTTATGAATTAAAAAGGCGAAAAGGAAGCAGACTGTATCAGATATAAGGTGGTTTCCGCTGCCAGTAATATAAGGCTCAGAAGTAACATTTTTAAAAATGTTACAGAAAAAAAGTCTAGTGACTGGTCCCGGAAGATTAAAGGCAATATATGATGGCAAGAATGAGAATTAGACCACAGGAAGTGGTCTTACAACAAAGTAACCACCATCAAAAAAAAAAAATGCAAACAACAGAGTGAAGAACGCTGAAAATCGTGAGAGAAAAAAATACCTTTTAAATTTTGGGAAGGTCTTAATATAGCACTTTGGGACAGTATAGATAATTCACAATTCAACAGAAGCTGTCAAACTAATAGCTCACGTTCATCGACACAATAAGAAATTTGCTATATAAAGAAATAAAAGCGGAAGGAAAGTATGCGGGCAAACAGACGCAGTCCCCGTCCGGTGTTTTGAGAAGCACCCTTCACAGGTAACCTCGATCACGTGACCCGGACCGGGCTGCTCATGACGTCACGCCGGCTCTGCCTCGTTCTGGTCAGCTGATGCTCGCGACCCGGAGGACTCAGAGACAGCAGCACTCCGTTTCAACTGTTTAAACTCAGTAAGTTACATTGTTTTTGCCGAAATAATCGTATTCTCACTTGATAGCCGGATTGAAACGTCCTGTGAGTTGTGTTCGGAAGAGAAGAGCGTGTTTCCTCTCAGCTTTTCGGAATGCGTTGTTCAGTATTTACGTTATCAGAGGTAACAACCTGTCGGTGATAATTAGCATTAGCGCTTAAACTCTCTCTTACTGCTGTTTGCGTTTTCAAGTCTAAGTTTAAGTTTGAACATTATAAGGGTCCCCTTCCATCTGTTACAATAAAACACCGACGTGTATAAAGTGCCACTTTGCCCTGCTACTTGTTGACGCCTAAGCTTGGGTTGACAGTTACACTAATGTCCTCTGTCGGGCTCGTTGATAAGCCGGTGTCTGTCTTTACCCCTGCTTTCAGTTCAACAATAAAATACGACTTTGTTTTATCGCCGAGTAATTTACGCTAGGTATTTAGTACGCAATAACTGTGAAAAAAGGACTCCGAAACTTTGACTGCTCACCATTTAGCAAAGCAGCTAATATACTGCAAACATAATCTCTATGTGTGAACGGCATCTCCGTATGGCATTAAGTTGTGGGGGTAAAACAGTGTAACGTAAAAACAGATCAAATGTAAGATAAAAGTGAAAGCATGTAAACGTTTATTAAAGTAAAAAGAAATGAATAAATAATGCATCTAACAGCGCAGTAGAAAAAAGTGTTATGATGTAGGGTCATACATTTTTTTTTACTAATTTTTCACAGTATAAATTTAACTGTATAGCTACTGTTTAGATCTTAGGACGGGGATTTTTTTTTGAGTGAGGATGATCACATTTGAGGGGTCTATAGGATTAAAAACCTTTGTTGTATGCTGTGGTATTTTGCTGATAGGCTGGACAGCCGTACCTTCAACAGTTTGCTGCGGGTTTGTGAGATGATATATAATTCTATTCTATTTTATTCTATTGCAGTCACTCAACCTGGTTAGAATGCCCTTCCACAGGAGTTCACATTATTAATATGATGTCTCACGTCTGTTTTTGAAAGACGTTGCGTTGGTCCACTGCACTGATACCTGATGTTGCTGGGACGGCTGTATGTAGTTGTACAGGAGAATGGAAAAAAGAGCAGGATGCAGAGAGACAGCTGAAAGAGTATCTGCATCTTGATAATTCCCCAAGGTGCTGCATTATTCAGCACGTGTGGAATTACCCGTGAAACAAAGGCTACTTACGTCCCGTTTTAAAAGTTGTAAAATGGACCTTGCAAGAATATTTAATGGCTTTTTGTGTTCTATTGATTTTCTTTTGTGTCTTAACGTACCACAAAGTGCCTCTGTGTTGGTAATGTTTAGTATGGAGAGTCACATGGTGCAGCTTAATCCATAATCCGCTCCCTGTGAGTAGAGTTCATCGTACAATCATTCTTAATGAATAGTATACTTCTTTCAGTGAAGGACTGCTTTGAAGAATGGCTGCAATTTACAGTTCCCTCCTTTGATTGGACCACATGCATTTCACTGAGAAGATTTGCTCTAGGAGAGCACATTCCATGCAGTTGTAGCGGTAGGTCCAGGGAAACAAAAGTTCATTGGGTTATTCCGTGTAATCGCTGAATGCTCCTGTGTGTTTCCCTCATTCTTCTGAGATAACATGTGCTGATTCTCTCAGCTGTTTAGAGCATCACATGCCATGTGAATGGTGAAATGGCAAAGCAGCGTAAAATTCTTTGCATGCCCTCTGGGCACAGGATTATGGAATCTTTCCTAAGGCATTTTTTTGGATTGTCTTATTGTTCATGAGCAGTCATTAGTTTAAGATGGACAATGCATAATGCTCTTGGTGTTATGAAATGAGAAATAAGCTTTGCATTGAGTAAAAATAGGACTGACCAATTAATCAGAATTTATTTGCTATTATGATTTTTAGCTTTCAAACGATCTAGAAAACAAGACATTGGGGATATAATTATTAATATTAATTTTGTGCCACATTCCTTTTTTATTGTATATTTCCTTTCCTTTAAAGCAGTGTGATTTGGGTCTGACCTTAATGCTTAGTAGTTGGTGTATTACAACATAGTTGGACTTATTTTAGGCTGGTTATATCTATCCCGCTTTATGTGTAATTATTATTAATATATACATGCATGTGTTTGTATTTATATATACATAATAAACATACACAGTGTACACACAAATTATGTAAACAAAAACATTAATTTTAGATGCGATTAATCATATGATAACAACAATAATAATAACTGCACTAATAAGTACATTATAAGTTATATTTAAAAGATAGAACACTGTATAAAATATAATTGAGCTTCCTTAGTTTGCAGTTGGTTTTTCATAGCTTTTGATCTGTAATCCAAAAGCAAGCTTCTTGTATAACACTGCTGTCAGATAACCATTACATTTTAAAACCTTGAAAACAGAACATTCATATGATTCTCATGACTTGTAAACTACCAGCCATGACGAATGAAGCTCAGCTCACTGTCACAGAGCATTTATCGGTGGCATTGTCATCTTGCTGGACTGTGAGCATAACAGAATTTGCACAGAATCCGTAAACTGATCGAATTGGTGAAGTTAAAAATGCTGACGTGCTGTTTAAAGGGCGGCCTTCCTTCCTTTCGGTTGAACAATCAACGTGGCTACTGTACTTGGCGTCAAACAGAAATATTGCTGTTTATTTGAATCCTTTTGTATTTATATTGTTATCATTTGTGTTTTCTTCCCCTTCCACAGACATTCTCCCCTTAGTGCATTGGGTAGAGAGCAGTGCATTATGGGGGAGCTGTTTCGCAGTGAGGAGATGACCCTGGCCCAGCTCTTTCTCCAGTCTGAGTCTGCCTACTGCTGTGTCAGCGAACTGGGGGAGATTGGCATGGTGCAGTTCAGAGATGTAAGTGTAGGCCACGTCATAATTTACTGGATCTTTATTCCTGGAACGTTCACTGTTCATTGTAAAACTTATTCCAAACAACAGAGGGTGGGGCTTCATTCATAGTGACTCATGACAGTGACACTGATGTAACTGTCAACAAATGTCAGCGTAACTGAAGGAAAAAGCATCAAACCATATACACATTCAGACTTTCTTGTGTAGGCACGTTCAGTGTCTATAATAAAATGGTTAGTAAAAAGATACTTTAGGTAAGCATTTGATGCCTTATTTAAAGATCCAGTATTAGTGCTACATTTATGTTCATTTTCATATCATGTTTGTTCTGTTTTAGCTGCACTCTAAGAGCTTGCACTACTCAGTTTTTTGGTTATGAAAATGCCACTACCTCAAATGCTTCAAGACCAGACATGTACAGTGGTGTTGTAATTCCTTCCTTTAATGCAGTCCCTGCAGCACTGACGATTATGTGGTAGTACAGATGTGTTGCACATAGGATTTTGAGCATTGCTTTACCGTGCAAACTTGATTTTTACTGCTGCTGGCACTGGAAAAATAGAGAGTAAGGAATATTCCAGTGTGAGACTAAGTTCAGATGGATTGAATCAGGGAAGATTGAAATGGCTATCAGGTACACAACAGTGCAGCTTCTCGACTGGCAGAGAGCACTCGGAGCAAAAATTAGATTTTAATTATGATTCTACTCATTCCTGCAGGTTCTGTGCTAATAATGCGAGTCTTGCTTATTAAAATGAAAGAGAACTCACTCGTGCGCTCTCTGTGTCCACAGCTCACTAAGGACGGTGAGGGTTTTTAGAGGGGGCCTTTTAAAAATGATTAAGCTAGTTTGCAAATGTGATATTGACATTGTTTAATAACAGTTTAATAAACATGAAGTCAATAGCCTATTAAGTGGCTTACGTTGCCTCACTATAACACTTCTGCCTGACTTTGCTCTATTTCATCAACGAAAAGTAACTGTAACAGCTCAGACACTGCACATCTCTAAAGGCAAACACAGCAGTCATAAAAATAGTTTAAACAAATCTAAGTCATGATAGACATAAAGACAGCCACTTAATTAATTCACAAAGGAATTTAGCTGTTCGAATGAATCATTTAAATGAATGATTTAAGGATAAAATCAGTGTCTTGCCTCCACCTGCTGGTGGATAAAGTTTCATTTTTATAATTTTTATAATTTTAGTTAAGCCATTTAATATTTCTAATATTTCTAAATGTTATATTTAAAACATTAATATTAAGATTAATTTATGAGTTTAATTGCACTCATTTCCCCTCTGAGCCTCATTGAATGTCAGAATATGTACCTATAAGCCACTTTTGTGTTCTTCTAAATGCCATTACAATGGTAAAAAGTATATTGATTTTCATTGTGCTATTGATTGTCATTAATGTATTTGTTCTTATTTTATTATTTATTTGTCTTTTTTAGTCAAATTTAATTCTGAGAGCATGTGATTCTTGGGTGGGGAGGGGCGTGGTCATAGTTTTGTCTCTACAGCTAAAAAAAAATCTTAAAGGAAACACTGCACAAACACTGTGACCTCGTATGGGAAGTGAATGTGAAACATTGCTCAAAGTGATCTAAGAGCACTTTCTCAATCTTGAACCCTCATCTAGCTATTCACAGTGTTGTTTTTATTTCATTGTTCTGTTGTTAATGACGTCTTTGCAGTTTCTCCTTACGCCCGGGGGGGTGAATGTGTCTTTTATGTCTTTAAAAGAATGGTAATTGTATATTTATAGGTCAGTGACCTTTTCTCTTTCTATGAATTGCAGTTGAATCCCGATGTCAACGTTTTCCAAAGGAAGTTTGTAAATGAAGTCCGTCGGTGTGAGGAGATGGACCGCAAACTAAGTGAGTTATTGAGTGAGCATTGCTGACGTAGTCAGCTGAAAATCATTGCTGACACAGCATCATGGGTTCTGGTTCAATTCAGTGGAAAGATGTTCTAAGAACACTCTGTTTCTCTCCCTTTCTGTTTTCTCTGCTTGATCATGTTTTTTCTTTTTCTTTTCAAGGATTTGTTGAGAAGGAAATCAAAAAGGCCAATATACCTGTTGTAGATACAGGGGAGAATCCAGAGGTCCCTTTTCCACGAGACATGATTGATTTGGAGGTATAAAAACTTTCATGGAGAACTCAAAATAAGGCTGAAAATGAGAATGAGAGGAAAAAGAGCACATAATTAAAACATTAAAATCGCTTAGTTTAGAAGCATTATGAGCTGCCTACAGAGGCACTGTATCAAGGGATGATGAAAGGTTTGTTCCTACATTTTAAAGCAGAATTGTATGCTTTATTGAGAAGGCAATTCATAATACACTCATAATAGCACAGTGCTAAAACAGAGATGGTGCATGAGGAAAGAGGTTGTTGATTATTAGTCTGTTGATTGAAGTCTTTTGTTGCTTTACATAAATGCGTCTGCTGAATGATTAAATGTTAATGTGAACTATTCCTATGTCATTTAATGCTGAACATTTTGAATAATTAGAATAGTTTAGTAAATTAGAATAGTTTATTATGTTTAAACATAAATATACAATTCATGTTCTGTTAAACTTTCTATGCATCAAAGCATCTTGAAAAAAATATGTAATTGCTTCCATCTAAAATATTAAGCACAACATTGATAATAACAGAAAATGTTTCTTAAGGACCAAATCAGCATATTAGAATGATTTTTGAAGGTTCATGTGATTCTGAAGAGAGGAGTAATGACTTCTAAACAATTCATCTTTGCCATTACAGAATAAACAAACAAACATTTAAATTAAATAATTTCTGGTTTGATTATCTTGCCTTTATTTGTGGTTATTAGAGACAAGTTCGAGAGTACTTAAGCTCCTCTTTTCTCTTTTTGTAGGCCACCTTTGAAAAGCTGGAGAATGAGCTGAAGGAGATCAACACCAACCAGGAAGCCCTGAAGAAAAACTTCCTGGAGCTGACTGAGCTTAAGCACATCCTCAGACGAACACAGCAGTTCTTTGATGAGGTCTGTAATACCTCAGCTCTTACAAAACCCAAAGCCTTTAGAGTTTCCTGTGGTATTTGCTGAGGCATTTTACACGGTACATGATAGGCTGCAAGCTTTGCTTGCAGTCTTGCAGTCTTAGTTGTCTTCTTCCATGTCACACACTCTTACGCTCTGAAGAGGCGGTGTGAAACGTGCTTGTGCAGCCACAGTAATATCTGCAGCTACTTCAGCTTGAACAAAAACAAGAATAGGGTGATTTACTCTTATGTTGTTCATTATTAAAGTGATGCCTAATGAAGCCATAAAATACTACAATAAGTCTTAGCTAGTCCGCTTCAGACATTCTGCTAACTATAAGTAACTTTTTAACTACATATCAACTACATGTCAATTAATCTTTGTTAATTTGTGACTGCATGTCTACTAACTCTCAGAGTAGACTGTTAGGGTAGGTTTAGTGTTAGTAGAATAAGTTGACATATAGTTGCAAATTTTCTGATAGTCGACTTATTGCATGTTGTCAACCCATCCAAAGCTTTATAATCCAAAGCAAGATATTAAACAGACAGTCTTCTAAGACTGTAATGAATGCTAGCTGATATGTAGTTGCAAAATTTCTTACTGTTAGTAGAATATCTAAAGTGTTACGTAAACCTCTCCTCAGCATTGTTCTTTGACCAAGTTAAAAGTTAAATACTATTTCAGTGGTTGTGAGTTAAATCACCTTGGATTGGTCGATGGCATGTAACATTTAAGAAATCTACTGAAAACTGCTTACTGTGGTGCCGCTTTCTGTGTTGTTTTTCATGATGCCAAGTTCTGCTTCTTTTCCATTTAGCCTGAACTGGGAACTCGCTGTTCCCCTTTTACCGTGTAAAATGGCCTTTCTTAGATGTCATCCAGTGGTTGTATTTGAATACAACCATCAGATCAAAATAAATGAGACCATCGAGTAGTCAAATCAACAGACGCTCTAACACAAACAGAGGAACCATGTTTTTCCCCATGTCTTTGATAATGTTCAAGCTGACAAAGACAGATGCATGTCTAACAGATTGACAGGCCATTCTCTGAATTCCTGGGCACATCTCAGCCGCTGGTGATGATGTCACACTGCCCTTCCCAAGACCAGTTCTGCAAGGTTTTCGACTCCTTATTCACACGTTTCTTGTCCCGTGATAATTAGCTACTACCAGGGTGTTTCCTTTCTATCCTTCAGCCTGTTGGAGATCTTTGACCATACATTTCTGTGCTTCCTGGACACTGATCTGAACTTTAACATTTTATTGTGATGTGTTCCTTTTTACGAGTTATAAAAGATCATTTGAGAGCAAGCAGTTAAGTTGTTAGCTGTCTTGTAATCATTCACTTTACACCTCCCTACTGGTCTCTTTAATAAACTGGTGGTGGTTGGTGTGAGGGGGTGTGGTTCAGTGATCAAAATCCCCAAAAATCTAAACAAATAAAATGTGTTGTTTCAGACTATTCAATGACCAATCCCTGTGCTAAAATACTAGTGCCCTTTAGCGAGGAACATCACCTAGTTTTTCCCATTTAATAACCTGTATTGTAATTTGCTTTGGGTAAAGGATGTCAGCTGATTGCTTATTGGTAAATATCAGCATTTACTCTAATAAATATTGTAAATAAATCCTTATTTTTAACAGTGATTTAATTGAAGACATAATTTAACCATACATTTGTCTTAAGTAGCAAAAATACATAAAGAAAGAAATAGAAATATTCTAGAAAGAAATACTTTACCTTAACATGTAGAGCTTTAAATCTAGTTTTCAAAATGTGAGCTTTGAACATCTATCAAAATTAAGTTAACTACAAAAACCTCGACACCTTAATTTTTTCTTTGTATCCAAAGGGCCCTTTATTTGTTAGAAAACAATTACCTGAAACAATATTATTAACACTACAATGATTTTTTTTTTTTTTTTTTTTTTAATTCAGATTATTTTACAGGAAGAGATGATTAAATCAAATTATTGTTCTCTTTTCCTTTTTTTTTAGATGGAAGACCCTGCACTTTTGGAAGAGTCGTCAACTCTGCTGGATCCGAATGAGGTCGGACGTGCTGCTCCTCTTAGGCTTGGGTGAGTATGACCTGTGGGACAGCTAAAACATGAATGCTTCACATTTACAGTAAATTACAGTAAAGCCTCAACTCATTCTTTTGAAATGCTTTCAGTGTATCATTTACCTCATAAACTGCATCAATTGGCATTCGCTATCACTGAAGCAGGCCTGCTTAAGCACAAGAAATTACATTTCTCTGTATGTGTGCATATGCTTGGATGAAACTTAGATGTTAATGGGGATTGCGCACTTCCTGATCTCCGTTTTTGATCTCCCTGCCTATTTTTTTTTTTCTTTGTCACAGCTCTAAAATGCAGAACAGATCTTTTAAATGTCTCTAAATGTAAGGGTATATGTGGCTTGTAAATGCTTCAAGTGTTTAGTGGGTAGTAATATGGTCACATTGTTCTGTACTGAGTTGTAAAAATCTGTACGTTGGGAAAGGTAGCTTTTGAATAAGCTCATGCTAGTAAAATTGAAGGATTTAACACACATTCTTATGTAACTGCAGCTAATGCCAGCGGGTTTGTCATTGATCTGTGATCAATAACCCTGGTATGCCTTTAATACTTAACACTTTTTCTATTTAGAGCATTGGTTGAAAGTTAAGGGATGAAAGTAAAGAGAATGAGTACATATCTTAAAATAATATAGTTATTGCATATATTAGGCAGATTAGTCATGATGAGAAACCTGACACAGTGGCCAGATGGTAGAGTAACAGATGTGCAGATTTTCACACGTGTTTGAGAGACCTGATGATGCATAAACTGTCTTTGTCTTTCACCACACAATAAATATAGTACTACAGTTTAATTTATTGTTAATTTATACAAACTCTACCTGAGATTTTAAAATGACCTTAGTTTAAAGTAATGGAGAAACAGGATTAACATAAACCCAAAGTTACAGTAACCGTAATATAGACCAGAAAGATCAATAAGATCAAAGTTTGGTGTAGTAGAATTACGAAAAAAATGTAATCTACATTTTTAGATCTTATTGGGTCATTCCACCTAAATTTAAAAATATACTGTGTATATATATATATATATATATATATATATATATATCAAATTTAAGTAGTAAAAATATAATGTTTTAAATCTCTTGAAGTGGCTCAAAGTATTGGTATTCCTGAAAATCAGTTTCATTGTTCAGATGTCTGCTGTTGTAGGATACTGATATAATTCCCTTTGGTGCCGGTTGCAGGTTTGTTGCAGGAGTGATTGGCAGAGAAAGGATTCCCACATTTGAGAGGATGCTGTGGAGAGTTTGTCGTGGAAATGTCTTCCTGCGACAGGCAGACATCGAAGACCCACTCGAGGACCCTGCCACAGTCAGTATTTCCTGTGAAAGAGGAAATTAATTACTTTAAAATAACTATATATATATTTAATTGGCACTTCATCTCATGTTGTTTTTCCCCCAATTTTTTCCAGGGAGACCATGTACACAAGTCTGTGTTCATCATTTTCTTCCAGGGAGACCAGCTGAAAAACAGAGTCAAGAAGATTTGTGAAGGGTAGGGCTGCTCAATATATTCATGAGCGTCTCATCAGTAAAGCCGGTTCTTTGATAAGCAGTATATCTCCATCATCTGTTTTCAAATGGAGGGACAGTTAATAATATTGCATAATATTGCATAATTTGTCACTGATCTGCAGCTCTGTGTATTATCTGCCGCACCATTTGAAAACAGGTGATGGACATTTACTGCTAATCAAATAACCACCTTTACTGACGAGAAAAGCATAATATACTGTGCGATACGCTACCTCAGTACACCTTTTTCTTTTGACCAAAACAATAGAAAATGATGTTTAAATGAGATTTTAAAAAACACAACATTGTTTTTCAGATTTTTGTAGACTTTGGATATTATTCTTTGCTCACCAAGGCTTGCTTGCTTTATTTATTCACTTAATCACTGTGCAAAAATATAGGAATATAGGAGTGTAATCTTGTGAAATGTTATTACAATTTCAAATATGTTAAAAAGCATACGTTTAACATTTCCTATGGTCAGTGTTCGAAATAGTTGTGCTTATATTTATAGAAACGATGGTACTTTTTAAGTATTCGGAAGAAAGGGCATTTATTTGAAATAGAAAGCTTTTGTAACATAATTTTCTTTGCCACTTTTGGTTAATATAATGCATTCTTGTGGAATAATATTGCTAATTTCTTTAGTACAAATCTATTCAGGGTATATTTTGATATACTGATATATTTGTAAGATTAATATATTTCATATTCATATAGGTTTCGTGCATCTCTTTACCCCTGTCCTGAGACCCCTCAAGAAAGGAAGGAAATGGCAGCTGGAGTCAACACTCGAATTGATGATCTCCAGATGGTAAGACACAAGTGCAATATGTGTGCACACACACACACACACACATTCTCTCACAAAGACTTAATTCTGCTTTTGAGCAACTATTATATACCTCTTTTAATTCTTTGGCCAAAATAAGTGGATGTAGACACAGTCTTTAAGTTATTCTTTTCCTTGTATGAGGTGAGTTGAAGCTAATGGATGCGTCCAGACCTGGTCTAGTTCTGTTAGGATCGTTCCGTTTGTTGCTTTGTTTGCTCTGTCCACAAATCTGAATTAGTTTTTAAATCCGGCCACACTGTTTGCACTGTCATTTTACAGATGATGAAATCTGATCTGCTTATTCAAGCGTTATCATCAATATCTGGTCCTTCTGCGTCATCTGCCACAATGTAAGCTCTGACACAATGGCAAGACCACCTGTTCACAGTCTGAACAAAGTCGATATGTCCTAATCTTTATGTGAGGTTGTGTCTCATCTGTTTCTTTCTGAGTGGTATGTGAACAATCGGTCCTAAATCTATATTATATGATATTTATGTCACAAATTATAAAATGATGATCATAAAATAAGTAAAAAAATAGCTTAGGTTTTGAACGGGAAAGCAAACAAACTCATGAACGCATGCTGCTGGTTTTGAAGTGATATGACTGAATAGGATTTGACAGTGTATCTGTAGATGGCATTTGCTTCATGAACTCCAGGTGGAATGGTGTAATGGAGTTGCATGACATAATGGGAGTGTGATCAGAAACTGTGCTGTACCAAAAACACATTACATTAGAGCAGGGTGAGTTTCACTATCAGTGAATTAAATAAATGAACAAATAAGGATTTTTAAATAATAGTATATTTAAAAAAAACAAAAACACTTCACTCTGGCTGTCGTGTAAATTACATTTGCATTTGGCAATGCTTTTAATCATAGCAACTTAAATTATACTGCTGTGTAAAAGGACCCTATATATTTCCTGTTGCCCACATAAGTTTTTTGCTCTTATGTCAATAAGATTGTTTCACATATCACAGTCTGGGCAGATCACGGTCACTGCAATATGTATTTCTTTTTGAACTTGAATAAATGTGAAAAAAATTGTTTTGCTTGTGGCGCCCCCTGCTGGTTGTATATATCCCTTTAAAAACCTCTTTATTAGACTTAAACTCTTATAACTCAGCAAAGCGGTTAGTGTCTGTCCTTTTTCTCATTTCCTTCTCTTGTTCTTTTTTTATTTCATCTCTTAATCTGAGATGAAACTACCAGATCTATAATAAAGTGCATTTGACTGAATTATCCACTAGCTGTGTCCTTGCTCAGTCAGTGTCTTGGTTTGTACTGCTAAGGGAATCTACCTAAGTGACTCATTAGGGGCTACCAGTAGACATAATGGGGGGACTGCTTGGATGGTGTTTCAGCTCTGGGTCTTTGAGAGAATCTCTCACAGTGCCTTATTTGGGAAGGAAAACTTTGGGTGAGTGTGTCCTCACACATTTACATAGTACCCATAGCTTCCCACCCACACAGATGCCCACACAGTTTAGACGTTCAGCACATGGCAGGGCAGTTTATCACTGCTGCTTAGTTTTTTTGTATCTAATTTCTGATACAACAGCTTATGTGAGGGCAGTGTTGCTTTGTCTACAGCGTTTATGAGGAAGCTGCTATTTGTTACCTCTACAAAAGCAGCACCTAGTGGTAAAAAAGGAATTCGCCTTTTCATTCAGACCATCACGAAAATACCAAGTGGTTGGACAATATGTTTATGTTTCATTATGAACATGAAATGGCTTGGGACTCATTTTAAAAACATCTCATTTCAATTATTCAGAGTATCTTTTGTGAAACAATATCTTCATACATGGTGCACTTTCAGATTTAAAACTTTGCAGGAGGTTTTCACTCACTTGGAGCTGTAGCACACTCCATGAAAGGTAGACAAACACCAGAAAACGTTTTTGAATGCTGTAAAAAAAAACACATGATCTGTGACCTTTACAGCATGTTCTATTGTAAAGACTGTAAATCTGTCCCTCACAGCCTCATTTTTATCTGTCTTAAATTCAGAATACCTGATTAAGTTTTGCAGCAAGATTTTGGGCCAGAAACTCATTATAACGTCACAATTGTGAGGTGCTTTTCACAGCAGTGGTCTCATAGTGAGAGTTCCTGTCTGTGCTTATTTACATGCTGACGGAGTTTGTTCTTCGTGTTCACCACACTTATTTGCTGATTCTTTCTTATCCCACTCCCTCTGAAAAGCCACATGCATATCCGTTTGCTCTCTGACTATTCAAAAGAAAGGAAGGAACATATCTAAGCACAAGAGCGCTGACAGGGCCAGGACTGAGTGTGTGCTCGAGTTCCATGTCACTGACTCACTTTGAGCTATTAGCGGGCCTGTTTGTCCCTGAGGTGAGAGAGAATGGTCACTATGCGTGTGTGTGTGTGTGTGTGCGCCTGTCAGGCAGGAATCATTAATGTCCCTGTGATCCTTGCACAGATTTTAAGAGAATTTGGTGCCCTTTAGTATACTACAATTGCCATGTTTGTTTATGTAGCTGTTTGAGCAAGATAGACGCTCACGTTATTCAGGAGTACATAAATCCTAGAGTGGGCGAGTTTGCCTGATTTGTCAGCATGGGTAGGTCTCTGTAAGTTTCCAGCATGGGTAAGCATGCAGGATATTCTAGCGTGGGCGAGTGTGTCTGATTTTAGAGGGGGTGGCTGCGTATGTTCCGCCCGTGTGAGCGAGAATGCACACTTGGACATTAGCGTTGCCACTCTATCTGTCTAACATGCCAACCAGATACTGGCATACTTCCCTGGCCACTCCTGAATGATTGAGAAATCCACCTTACTTAAATAGAAGCCATATTGGCTGTGTTCACACAACCAATGTTTGGGATTCACAAACATATTTACTAAAAGGTGTGGCTCTTGAATTTTCCTGTTTATACAGTAGCTGACAAAGGGTGCTTGAATACTTTTCAGTGAACGAATTGGTGTAGTTGAGAACCTATTTGTCGCTGTTCTTATATAATACTGCGTAATAGCTCTGAAGAACACCTGCAAATATTGTGGCATTGGCTAAATACCTCGGATGTGTTTGTCCTCTTCTAAAGGTTCCTCAAAAAGATTCACAAGCTCATGAGCAAAGGAACGAACTCCCTCACTGAACCCCAAATGTTTTTTGGTCATGATTCGAACTAAACTGAGAACCATTACTTTGTGCGCTTTGCCTGACTTAACATCAGCCATATAAAAGATATATTCACAACCGTTTTTCTCTGAAAAACATTCAGACATTTAAAGGATGTTGAACATTACTAGGTTTCCATGTCAGACTTGACACTTAACTGCAATCTGCTCCGAGTCAGGCCTCTCAGGTCGCTCTTTCAGCTGTAATCGTGACTGTATCATTTGTCCACTTTGGGATCTCATGTTACCTGTTTTGACCACTCCTCTTCCTCTCTGCTGTGTGTTCCAGGTGCTGAATCAGACAGAGGATCACAGGCAGCGTGTTTTGCAGGCGGCTGCCAAGACTGTCCGAGTATGGTTCATCAAGGTCCGGAAGATGAAAGCCATTTATCACACTCTGAACCTCTGCAACATCGATGTCACTCAGAAGTGTCTGATCGCCGAGATCTGGTGCCCTGTGTCTGATCTCGACTCCATTCAGTTTGCCCTGCGTCGGGGCACGGTGAGGACACACACTCTTGCATACACGTAGATTTATTGATGATTCGGTACTAAAATCTTAAGCCAGAGAAGGTTGGTACAATGTCTCATTCTTCAGGCTGGTACCTACTATAATTAAATCAAGCAAATCAAATCACAGCATAACTTTTTCCTCTTTATAATTCTATTTACTATGTAATGAGCGCATCACTGTTCAAATGATTCATCGTCGTAAGTATGATATCTGACCTCAAGTTAGCATCCTAAGTGTTACAATTGACCTTTGTCATTGTGACTTGAACTCTAATCAGGGCTCTACTAAAGATGTATTTAGACTAACTTGAGAAATAATATAGACATATTAGAACTGTTGTAGTTTATAGTTATTTTAAAGATCCCCAGCTTGATGGATGTTGTTGACATGTGACATATGTTCACAGGTTGTGGGACACTGTTGTAGGACATATTTAACAGACAGTAGAGTTTAGTTCATGTAATAGCCATGGATCATAATTTGCTGCTTGATATTGTTAGTTTTATCAGAGAGGAGGTCATTCTTATTCATTAAGCATTTTATTGAGGATAAAAAAAAGGATTAGAGTGCAAGATGAGGACTAAATACTTTTGGGTTTTATTCCCTGAAGTATGTTTTTAGGCCGAAAAAATTGTTCCTTTTACCCATCATCCCCAAGATATTTCATTTTTGTGACTGTTTATTAAACTGACCAGAATATATAACCTAGTTTGGCCACATCTACCCCTCACACTGAGAGAATTTCATGTGAATGTTCATTCAATATTGCCATAATTTTGCATAGTCTTCCTTTTTTATGAGTTGTTGTATGAAGCTTTCTTGGCCACTGTCAATAAGCACTGCTCTTTAATTGTGCTTTAATCATCAAATGCTGTCAAACCACTGTAGTCTCTTCTGTAACCTATATAATCTTTTAACTATGCACATCATAATGTTTTAGGATATCCATATTATGACAAAATATTTTATTAATAATAATAATAATAATAATAATAAATTAACCTGATCACATTTAATAAGACATTTAAGTTTAACTAAAACACGCATGTCGACTTTTATTCAATGAACAAATTCTACAAAGAACATTTTATATTCTTAAAGAATATCACTGAAGCTTAAGTGAAAGCACTCTTAAAAAAAAAAAAAAAAAGAAAAATTCCAAAAAACATAAACGTAAACCAACTGACACAACAAGGTAGAGACTCTGCCCTCTCGTGTTTTAATAGACATTTAATAGGTGAGCAAATATATATTATTTATTGTGCAAGTAATGTACAGGTGATTAGGTGATTGCATAGATAGAAAAGAGTTTTTGTTTCCGTGAGCATGATTTGTGATAATGACATCTTTCAAAGTTCCATGCTTCATCATTGAGTCATCGAGCTTCGCCTCTGTTATTGCTTTGAAAATGTGAAAACTTGCATATTATGCCTTTTAATCTATAAGCGTTTGGGCTGTTTGTCAAAAAAATCCCTTGCAGCGGACCCACCCTGCAACAGGCACCCCCCATATAAAAGATTCCGTCGCTATGATCATATCTGCAGAATCCAGTATTAACTGAACTCTAATTCATATATATTGATATATTAGTACATTTAAACATTTTCAGTGCGCATGTTTCCTTTTGAATAAAACACATCTTGATTACTTGCAGTTGTTTTGCAGTCGAATGTGTGTTTAATTAAGTAACAGACTGATTTATTTTAAGATTGTATGGGTTTGATCTGTATTTGATCTGCAGGTATTTAAAAAAGTCTTGAATTTGATTTCATGAGCTCCTGATGCAAGCTGCATTTCACTGGAGCTTTATTTAGTCCATTTTACAGTGGCATGTTGGACCACATATATTACCACCACACACGTGTTGTCTCTAAGGACTAGCCGATTTGTTCTTGTCATCACATACAATGACTCTCACTTTGTAAACATGGTTTTAGTTTCTATTATCCCAGGACACACAGACACATGCACACAGGGGACTGAGTGTTAGGAAGGAATGCCCAGATGCTTTTACATTGAGTCATGAGACCCTTCAGATCAAAGTTTGAATTTTCCCGTGGTCTAGAGCAGCTGAAACCTGATCGCTTCTCACAGCACCACAAGTGGACTCTGTCCATCATTTCTGCTGATGAGAAAACTGATAACACGATGGATGAGAACAGGAGAAGCCGTGGCAATCCATTCCCTCAGTTTTCAGAATGTTTGTGTTCAGTAAGAATGACTGTTTTGACTAAACACATGAACCAAACCTGTATAAGCATGTTCTCCACTATGTTATGATGGGTATTAGAGATTGTTTTTTTGCATAGTATTTATTTCCTGAACAGTGCTGGAGATCGTGGAATCTAGATAGCCAAAACTTACTCACAGCAGACAGTGTGATGCCTCTGTGAGGTCTGAGATGTCACACCATACTGCAGGATAGTAAGGGCAGAGCTGGTGTAATTCACGTAATCCCTGTGGTGAGAGGTTGTAGTGTAAGGGTCAGAGGTCACTGCAATGTTAACCTTGTAATAGTCACATCGTAAGAGGATTAACTGCTCACACAAATTCACCTTCTGTTCTTCTGTGTCTGCTTCTCAGAGTTAAAACAGGTTATGCATTCTTTATATAATGCTGGACTTACAGCCAGCAACCTACAGCTGAATTCCTACAGCCAATTTGTAAATCCATTTAAGGCATTGTTTGGTAACAAAAAAGCAGCATGCATCTTAATCTAAACTAGAAGTGTAATAGTGTTAAGTCCATGTAGGCAGTGTGTTGAAATGTTAAGGATTGTGCTTGCGTGCTAGTTCAAAGCCTGTCCTTACACATGGCATTCTTCCTCATGCCTTATTTAACTAGCAGCTATTAATATCAGCTGTCTTACACATTGCCTTCATACGCACTTGCACGCTGTGGACTCAATACTATAGTTCGGTTCTGAATATGAAGCATTTGTTTAAAATTTAAGCAAACTAGTGACACTATTTCCAAAGATAAATAAGCATTTCCATAAATGAAGTGTAGAGTTGCAATGCAGAGGAATTCATACAGCGCCACTGCTTACTGGGAAGCAAACTGGAGCATTTCTTTTCATGCATGACTGTTTGTGTTAAATTCCGCTCTATTTCATGTAGGAGAGAAGTGGATCTACTGTTCCCTCCATCCTAAACAGAATGCAGACCAAACAGACCCCGCCCACCTACAACAAAACCAATAAGTTCACCTCTGGCTTTCAGAGCATTGTTGATGCCTACGGCATTAGCAACTACCGGGAAATCAACCCAGGTAACCCTGAACTTTAATAGTTTTGTTCCAAAGTCCTCTGCAGTGACTAAAATGATTTACAGATCAATAGATCCTGTTGTGCTAACTTTTAATTTTATTAAAAACATTTTTTGGGTGTCTCAACATATTGTTTCTATTCATGTTTGCGCTCATATGTTCAGCTCCATACACCATCATCACCTTCCCCTTCCTGTTCGCGGTCATGTTCGGTGATCTGGGTCATGGTATACTCATGACCTGTGCTGCACTTTATTTGGTACTGCGAGAGAGCCGATTAATTGCTCAGAAAAACGACAGTGAGGTATTCATTCTCCCCTCCATTTATCCAATCTCATAATTATTGTTTGGTCATTTTGTTCAAATCAAATATTCATGTCATATAGTTTTATTTATGCATATGCATCCTGAACACAGAAAATCTAGATCCTAATTGTTTTTAAATAGTGTTATTTAGTATGAAATTGGTCATTTGTAATAAAGGCAAAGCTAAATGTGACAATTTATATTATGTATTTGTGTGATAACTGCTTTAAGTTTACTTTAAAAGTGATTGATGGTTTTATGTTAGTAAAACAGCATGGTGTGAAAAATGTTCAGTTTAGGCATAAATTATTGCATTTATTTGGTAATGGTGTTCTCTCTTTCTCTAGATGTTTAACATGATTTTTGCGGGCCGTTACATTATTCTCCTGATGGGAATATTTTCAGTGTATACTGGGATTATCTACAATGACTGTTTCTCCAAATCTCTCAATGTCTTTGGCTCGGGCTGGAGTGTCAGGCCCATGTTTGGAGAGAGAGGAGGCAACTGGACGTAAGTTGTTCATTCAAAACCATTGATGTTACATTGATTGTGTGCTGAAAGTTAATTACTGTTGTTTTTAATTGACTTCAGTGATCACTTTTAAAATAATCATTCAGATCAGATCTTCATGTGTGGTCATCAATTATTATATATTATTTTTAACACCCAATTTTCCATTAACTCATTCAGGCCGGCGACACTTAGGGATAATCACGTATTACAGCTGGACCCTGCTGTTGCAAAAGTGTTTACTGGACCCTATCCAGTCGGCATTGACCCAGTAAGCACCTAGTAAAACATCTAAACAGTTCTGTGGCAAAGATAGTCTAACTGCAGCCCTTTAAGAGCTGTTTCCTTTCTTTTCTTACAGATCTGGAACATTGCCACCAATAAACTGACCTTTCTGAACTCCTTCAAGATGAAGATGTCGATAATTCTAGGAGTCATCCACATGACGTTTGGAGTTACTCTCAGTCTTTTCAATCACCTGTACGTACTTGTCTGTTGAACACGCCACCTTTTTTTGAAAATAGGCTCATTCTCCAACTCCCGCAGAGTTCCATTCAGCCAATCTCCGGGTCTGGTGGTAGCACTTTTAGCTGTAGCTTAGCATTGATCATTGAGTCATTGAGCAGTACCTCGTCTAAAAATGACCAAAGAGACCTTTTTTAAACTTGATTCTTCTGTAGTTGTTTGTTTACTAAGACGGGAAAATGAAAAGTCACGATTTTCTAGGCTGATATGTGGCATAATAGTTAAGGAAGTTTCCTGCTGCTGCAGTGATATCACACAGTGCCTGAAAATAGCCAGAGCCTCTTGCTTGCACAGGGAGCATGTCTTGCAAGCTGGGGACTATTTTCCACAGGCGCTGTGTGATATCACTGAGCCTGCTGCGGCCAATGGTACGATAGCAAACTTCCTTTATTATTACGCCGGAAGAGCAGTGTAGTTCCTAGTCATTTCAGCCTAGTACACAAGGTAACTACAGAAGAGTAAAGTTTTAAATAGATATAGATCGGCTGAATGGATTTAAAAATGGTAAAAAAAATCATCTTTTTAACTCTGAAGGAGTTGGAGAATGAGTCTATATTCAAAAAAATTGCAGTGTTCCTTTTAATAGATCTGTTTAAATATTTAATGCTAATTTAAGTCTGTTTGTCTATGTGTGAAGGTACTTCAAAAAGCCTCTGAACATCTACCTGGGTTTTATTCCTGAGATCATCTTCATGGTCAGTCTGTTTGGCTACCTGGTGTTGCTCATCTTTTATAAGTGGTTGGCCTACGATGCCAAGAGCTCAAAAGAAGCCCCCAGTCTTCTAATAACCTTCATCAACATGTGCCTCTTCAGTTACAACGATCCCACCAACAAGCCATTTTACACGGGACAGGTACACACACCGATACCATGTGAATTCATCAATATATGTGGCAAACGAGACAACTTGACATTCAAAACTAATGATTCACTCTTTTTCTCTGTAGGTTGTAATTCAGTGTCTGCTAGTTATTACAGCTCTCGCCTGTGTACCGTGTATGCTCATAGTAAAGACACTAGTAATGCGCAGGCAGTACCTCTGGAGAAGGCATCTGGTACGGATAAAAAAGGGATTCCTACATTTCCAGTTTTTAAGCTTTTTTATTTTTAGATGGTGTTTTTTGTTTTCATCTTGTAATTTTAGTCATTGCTACAGCAGTAGTAAAATGGTTCAGAATATTTATTAACATCCACATGGATGTCTCTTAAGTATAATTATTAGGCTTGGTATAGTCATGGAAATTTCTATATTAATTATACACTTCTATTTTGCACTGTAATAAAATAGTAGTTGTTTCGACTTGAAATAACTTGTTACCCCGCTGCCTAAAAATTTGTAGTTGAGTCAAGTGAAATATTTTGTAACTTACAGTAACATTAAGTAGCATGTTACCTAATGTTAATGTAAGTGACAACTAAAATATTCAAAAAATAGTCTGTTATTTTATTAAAAATACTATTACAAATACAGCAAAACAAACATTGAAAAAGATTATGTAATTACAATAATAATATCATAGGAATAAATACAGACACGTGTGTGTGTGTGTATATGTATATTTAGATATTTATATTAAAATAAATGATTATATTCTGAACTTTTGCCAGTCTGTTTCAGAAGTCATTCTAATATGCTGTCTTTTATTTGTTAGATAGTGTGGGAACCCTGATAGATTATTTTATTATGGCTCAGATAAATCGTATACGTTACTTGTACGCACAACCATGACCTAGTGGGACTTTTTCTGCAGGGAACGCAGAACTTTGGAGGAATCCGTGTGGGTAACGGCCCCACAGAGGATGAAGCTGAGATCATCCAACATGACCAGCTCTCCCAAAACTTAGAAGAAGAATCGCCTGAGGTCAGAGAATTCTCTTTTTTTGAATCTGCCTGTTTGGTTTCCTCTCAACTAGCCTGCAGAATAATTAATAATGTTATTAATAAAATACTTTACCCATCTTTTGTACAGAATAGTCTTTTCTATATAGCCAGAGAATGACATGTGTTCTGCCAACCCCATTTATCTAGATGTTTGTTTGGGTCGGGTTTTCAGTCCGACAATCCATGTGATCATCTGTCAGTCTTGAGAATAACTTAACGCTTTATCATGAGAATAATTCAAGTGAATTTCTTTATAGTAGTCTATGTGAAACTTGTTTCCACCCACACGGTGACAAGTCACACCCAGGTACCAAAAACGGCTGCAGCTGGCAGTGGGGTCTCTCGCCTGCAGTGGGCATTCCTTTCTGTGACTCACTGGATCTGGGATCTGCATACCAGTGCTGGTCTAAACTGGGGCAGCCCCTTTTAAAAGCACTGTCTCTCCCCCCAACCACTGTATCCCATGACAACCAGCGGCAAAACACTAAACAAACACCCACCTGGCTAATTGGGTTTCTCCACACTGGAAATAAAATGGAGGCAGATAACCAGCATTATTTTGAGGTTTCAGATGCAGTCTTTTCAGTGCATTAGTGCCAAATAATCTTCCTCCTTCCATTCCAAACAGACCTGCCATTAGCAGCCATTACAATCTGTTTACTGGAGACTGAAGTCAAATCCCCGGGATTGTTTATCTCTCTCATTTTGGTGTTTTCAGTGACCCTATGAAGCATTTGGTCACTGAAGCTGCACTTAGAAATGTATCAGTTTACAAAAACCAAGTGGCATCTGCAAACAAATGATGCTAGATTTTGTAAATAGCATAAACTTTCTCAGCTACAGACGTGGACAAAATTGTTGGTACCCTTTGGTCAATGAAAGAAAAAGTCACAATGGTCACAGAAATAACTGTTATCTGACAAAAGTAATAATAAATAAAAATTCTATAAATATTAACCAATGAAAGTCAGACATTGTTTTTCAACCATGCTTCAACAGAATTATTAAAAAAAAATAAACTCATGAAACAGACCTGGACAAAAATGATGGTACCCCTAGAAAACACTGAAAATAATGTGACCAAAGGGACATGTTAATTCAAGGTGTGTCCACTAATTAGCATCACAGGTGTCTACAACCTTGTAATCAGCCATTGGGCCTATATATATGGCTCCAGGTAATCACTGTGTTGTTTGGTGATATGGTGTGTACCACACTCGACATGGACCAGAGGAAGCAAAGGAAAGAGTTGTCTCAAGAGATCAGAAAGAAAATTATAGACAAGCATGTTAAAGGTAAAGGCTATAAGACCATCTCCAAGCAACTAGATGTTCCTGTGACTACAGTTGCACATATTATTCAGAAGTTTAAGATCCATGGGACTGTAGCCAACCTCCTGGACGTGGCGCAGGGAGGAAAATTGATGACAAATCTAAGAGACGGATAATCCGAATGGTAACAAAAGAGCCTAGAAAGACTTCTAAAGAGATTCAAGGTGAACTTCATGCTCAAGGAACATCAGTGTCAGATCGCACCATCCGTCGTTGTTTGAGCCAAAGTGGACTACATGGGAGACGACCAAGGAGGACACCATTGTTGAAAACGAATCATAAAAAGCAAGACTGGAATATGCCAAACTACATGTTGACAAGCCACAAAGCTTCTGGGAGAATGTCCTGTGGACAGATGAGACAAAAATCGAAGTTTTTGCCAAGGCACATCAGCTGTATGTTCACAGACGAAAAAATGAAGCATATCAAGAAAAGAACACTGTCCCTACTGTGAAACAAACAGGAGGCTCTGTTATGTTCTGGGGCTGCTTTGCTGCGTCTGGCACAGGGTGTCTTGAATCTGTGCAGGGTACAATGAAATCTCAAGACTATCAAGGAATTCTAGAGAGAAATGTACTAGCCAGTGTCAGAAAGCTTGGTCTCAGTCGCAGGTCATGGGTCTTGCAACAGGACAATGACCCAAAACACACCGCTAAAAACACCCAAGAATGGCTAAGAGGAAAAAATTGGACTATTGTAAAGTGGCCTTCTATGAGCCCTGACCTCAATCCTATTGAGCATCTTTGGAAGGAGCTGAAACATGCAGTCTGGAAAAGGCACCCTTCAAACCGGACACAACTGGAGCAGTTTGCTCATGAGGAGTGGGCCAAAATACCTGCTGAGAGGTGCAGAAGTCTCATTGACAGTTACAGGAAGCGTTTGATTGCAGTGATTGCCTCAAAGGTTGCGCAACAAAATATTAAGTTAGGGGTACCATCATTTTTGTCCAGGTCTGTTTCATGAGTTTATTTTTTTAATAATTCTGTTGAAGCATGGTTGAAAAACAATGTCTGACTTTCATTGGTTAACATTTATAGAATTTTATTTATTATTACTTTTGTCAGATTAAAGTTATTTCTGTGACCATTGTGACTTTTTTTCTTTCATTGACCAAAGGGTACCAACAATTTTGTCCACGTCTGTATTTCTGCATTACTTTAAAATATGTTTACTAAAAATCACTGAGACCAGTTAGGCTGCATTCACACTGGAAGCTCTAGTGCTCAATTCTGATTTCTGCTCTGATTTTTTAAATTTTTGCTATATTTATGCACAAAGTTTTGTTTTTAATGTGACCGAAACAAAATCCGTAACAAATTCTCGTAACAAAATCCGCCCAATTAGACCCAACCTACTCTAATATCATTCTGGGGATAAATATTGCTTTAGTGGGGTCGCCTTAACCCACATAGGTGTGTAAAAGGAGTAAAAATGCATACAAATATTCTGTGGGGAAAACTGCGGGATTTGGTAAACACAGAGGACATAAAGTAAGTTATTATGTGTTTTAGTGGACGTGTGTTCTGATGCAGAAGCCAGCAAATTACACATCAATAATAGTAAAAATTAAAGACAAAAACATAAAAAAATTAAAGACACAGTTTGAAAACTGTGATTGGAGCCCTTTATGTTTTGCTCGTATATAGAGTTGTCGACTGTAATACTTAACGAGTACTGTACACTTCACTGTACTTTCACTTTATACAAATTGATAACTTTGGGTATGTACATTTTTTGAAGTGCCTCTAATAACCGCAGAATCAAGTTCCAATGTAACTTGCAAAACATACAGAAGATCAGATTACACATGGTTTCAATTTCTTGAGGATTTGGGCCACATTTGCCTTCAGTGTGAACGTAGTCTTAGACACATCATGTTACTCTTTTGACAAACAGAAAATGGCCAGACTGTTGTCCAAATCATGTTTTGTTTAGTGTGCTGTGCTTGTTTAAAATAAATGCCACTTGCTTTGTTATATTTTATTTAATGTGCTGTCATTCATGCATTTGTAGGTGTGGCTTAAACCTCTGAATACTTTTTAGGGCCACTGCATTTTGTTATGACTGACAATTAATGTGTTGGTCATTAGATCTTTACATTTCCTTTTAAAAGTGTATTTTTCCTCTCACTATCTTTTCGTCAGATTCTAACTCTGTCATTAACCCTGTTTTAACCCTGTGTGTCTGTCTGTGCATGTGTCTGATTACCTTTCAAGCAGACAGAGGAGGAAGTGGTAAGAGCAGACAGCCTTCTCAGATCTCTGAATAGATGTTTTTCAATTTGTTTTGTGTGTGTGTGTGTGTATGTGCGCCATCACCCCGTACAGTCCTCTTGCTCTACGGCTTGTGTGTGTGTGTGTGTGTTTGTGTGCTCCTGCGGGCTTCAGTATTGGGTAGTCTCCTGTAGTTGGTGTTCGATCCTTTTCCAGTACATCTAGATAAATGATTTTCTAGACACTCCTTTTCCTTTGTTTTAGCCACCATCATTACATGGGAATGATCCAGCGAGCCGTGCTGTGATTAGGATATATGTCCTGATGATCTGAAAAGCCCCACACTGTGATTCAGGGCGCCTAATCATGCTGTGATTGAGCTGGGAGTGGGATTAGATTTTTGTGTTTTCATTAGTCTGAACAGCTCTTATTGCTCTCTTTCTCTTTCTCTCCATTTAGTTTAATTTTGCAGACGTTGCAGTGCATCAAGCCATTCACACTATAGAGTACTGCTTAGGCTGCATCTCAAATACTGCCTCTTATCTACGGCTTTGGGCGTTGAGTCTGGCCCATGCGCGTAAGTAATGCACACACACGCATACTCATATTTATTGCATTGAAAATGCATGGACATTTGGTTAAGCTCAGTTCTACTTCGTAGAGTAGTTATTAAAGTCATTGTAATCTCTATTAAATAAATAAACACATGAATAAAATCCATCCTCTAATTATGAATGATTGCGAAAAGTAATGAAAATTCATGAACTGCGGCACTGTACTAATGTCAGTAGCTTTATACTTTAATTATACGGTTTGTAATTGAGTAATTGTTTATGAGATATTTCCCAAAGTGTTTGTTTTCTTCCAGAACTCTCTGAGGTCTTGTGGACAATGGTGATGCACATGGGTCTGGCTTCTAGGAATTTTGGTGGATTCTTTGCGCTGTCAATCATCTTTGCCTTCTTTGCTACACTGACAGTGTTTATTCTGTTGATCATGGAAGGGCTGTCTGCCTTCCTTCACGCTCTCAGATTGCATTGGTAATGGCACACATACAATGCTTGCCTTTATAAATTAAAACAGTTTTAAGAGCAATGGCTACCGTTGTATTGATTACTCTAAATAATTAATGGTATCCTTTACACACAAGATCTATGTATAGATCTGAACAAAAAAATGATAAGTGGTGCTAGACAATAAACTTATTTTATTTTATTTTAAACTCACAACTTCACTCACGTTGTTTCCCCGCTTATTGTCTGTAGGGTGGAGTTCCAGAATAAATTCTACACTGGACAGGGCTTCAAGTTCATGCCTTTTACGTTTGACAGCATCTTGGAGGGCAAGTTTGAAGACTAAACCACACCCACGTTCTCTCTGCCACACCTCCAAACCACAGGAGCCCATCAGATTGCTTGTGAGATTTCATGATTCTTGTGAACACTGTGACTTTAAGGCTCTAAATTTCTCAGGTGTTCTACATCAGGACATAAATGGAATAATTTGCAAGCAGGTAGATGTAATGTTAGATGTAGATGTTAGTTGAAGCTGAAAATAATCGGAGCTAGAACCGCGTAACATATTTGCAATGATTGCGTAACTTTGTAAAATTCTTGCAGCAGTATGTGTTGATGTGTAATAATACAAACTCAAGTGGTGTTTCCATACAACACGTATGAGTTCAAACAGCATGTTTTGTTCTCATAAGAGCCTCATAAATTTGTACTCTTCAATCAAGGCAAAATATCAATACAGTGTCCCTCCCATTATAGCATAGGTGGAGATTTTGTCTATATTTTTTTTTCCAGTCTCTTAAATTATTAGTTTGTTTTTTATGTATCTTTTATCCTTTATGTTGACACATTTATATAATAGTTCTTATGCAAAGGGACCTCATTTCAAATGCAGCAAAGAAAGCTTCACTTTAAGGTATTTCACAAGCTTCTGCCGAGAGAATCTCATCAAGCATATCTGAACAACAGATGCAGATAATCCCCCAGAATTATTACAGATCTATGCATTCCTAAGCAGGTAGAAAGTAATTGTTTTAGTTGACCTTGAATTGTGTCGCTGTCTTTTTTTTTGTTTGTGTGTTTTGCTATTGCAATTTAAATGCAAATGCACATCTAAACTGTTAATCTCTTGAATCTGCTGCAGTTCTCAGTTCTGGGTTTTTGATTGTTGTTTATGAATGAGTTTACGACATGAACATGCATTGGTTCCTGAAAAAAATGTGTTGGTTTGATAGATGTCAGAGGGAGTCTTGGAGAAATTAACTATACCAAGTAAAAGCAGTAAGTGAAGCTGAATGATTATGTCTGTTTTGTTTGTCAATAAAGAGTAAAGAGTGGATCTATAAAGCGTGTTTTTTTTTTTTTTCTCTGTCTCCCTCCTTTTTTTTTAAATACATATAAGAAAATACCAGTTTCCTGTTAATAATAAATAATGTCCATATGTGTATAATACAATTGATTTAATCATTATTAATAGCATTATTAATAATATATATAATATATAACACAATTATTAATTTTAATAAATGTTAAATGATTAAATGCTTTACAGTTTCCCCTTTCGATAAGCTAACATTTCACTTTTTCACACACAAAGAAGACGGTCCTCTCTGCTTCCACTTCACAACAGCCACACGAACAGAAACGTCTTAATCCCGTTGACCTAATTATCAATACATTTTATGAACATCTTATTGTGCTGTATAGGAATGCCTATGGTGTTTCCAGTAACATGTCTTTGATAGTAATTTTTAGGATCGGGTTTACTCTTTAATGAGTCATAAATCGTTTTGAGCTGCTTGTCTCATATCCTTGCGTAAATGAGTGGGTGGGTATGGGTTCTCGTGTCCCTTGCCAGGCTCCAGGGAGGGTGGAGACTCCCCTTAAAGGGTCAGTGTGGGTGTGACCTTACAGTAAATGATCACAGCAGAGGGCTGGACTCGGGAGGGAAAGGGAAGACCTGACGGACGGGCTTCACGGAGAGCTGTGGTCACACACACTCTTCCTTACACACTCCCACACACCTTGGAGAGGGAGAGTCTGCTTCCACTTACTGGCTGAGGTCCCAGAGTAGACTTGAGGGAAAGAGGAAGGGAGGGAAAATTTGAGGCATTACAGCAAACCTAGAGAGTAGTCCCTAGTGGTAGTAGGTAGTGCAGGTGATTTGAAGATTGGTTAGAAGTAGCCAAGACAAGTTGTCGCCTGCAAGTTGCGCTGTACTAGAGTCGTTGGGTGTCTACTGTCATTCAAGTCTTTTTTTAGTGCTTTATTTTTACCCTAGGACTGCGTTCTTGCACACCGGGCCACGGGTGTGCATGCTTCTGCCTGCCTCTGTCTGCAAGTAAGCTTGTGTGTGTTTCATCGGACTCTAGTTGAAACCGAGCCATGGCCGACACAGACTTCAAACTGGAGCGTGCCGTCTTTGCCGAAGTCTCTGATGACGACGAGGAGGTCGCCTTGATGCCTGCTGCCACCAAACCTGCCACCGTCTCCAAGGGGTTCAAATCAAAGCGAGGCGACGAGGATGATGACGACGACCCGGCGGAAGAGGTGGACCTGGTGTTAGGGCCGGGACTCGACGGAGGCGGCAGCGGTGATGCCCAGAGATCTGAAGCCCAGGCTACAGGCATGAAGGTCCTGGCTCTCCTGGACAAGATCATAGGTGTGGTGGACCAGATCCAGCAGGCCCAGACGGGTCTGGAGGCCAAGCAGGAGACCATGGAGAAGAACATGAGCAGCATCCAGACGGACCTGGCCAAGCTGGCCAAGAGTCACGTTGGGACGGCTGGGACGGTCAACAAGCTTTTGGACAAGGTGCGGAAGGTGAATGTCAACGTGAAGAGTGTGCGCACGGACCTGGAGAAGCAAGCAGGACAGATCAAAAAACTGGAGAACAATGAGCACGAGCTCCTCAAGAGGAAGAACTTCAAAGTGCTTATCTTCCAGGTAAGTCAGAGTGCGAAGTCTTATGCAAGCCTGGCATTCCATCTCATGACTAATGATGCTAATTAGTCTTTTAGCTCATCCTTCAATCGAAAGCAGCTTAAGAAGCCTTACTCAACTGCATGGCTCGAATCTTGCAGGGTTTGAACCTAAGGTGGCTTGGTTACCATTCGCAGCTCTAACCACCCTCCAATTGAACAACCAGAGCTAATTGAGGTTGGTTATAAATGCTTGCATGTGGTCTTTTTTTCTTGCTGTTGTAGTCTAGTTTTTTTTTACAAATCCAATTGTTGAAATGGATTTTTTTGTGGCCAGATATTATTCATTAAGACTGTAGCTACTTTTGCTAACATTTCCACACTGGCTGTCATAGTAATGATGCACACTTGTAGAAATTTGGGGAAAAATTTTAATTTGATCATATAATTCATGTTGAGATGTGGTAACAATTTTTGCTTTCAAATCACCTATAAATGTATAAATCCAGTATTTTTTTCCCATGTTTTTGTCCATGTTACTATAGCAAGTGTTTTAACAGATTTAAAAGAAAAAAACAGTAGGCAAAGTCTTAGACCAGTTTCTGTTTCATCAGTAACATGTTCCTTGTGATCTCAATCATGGCCTTATATTGTTACCATTTGCTATAACACACTTCCTAATCTACATATACGATTCATATATCATATGAATATAATGTGCTATACTAATAAAACCGTAAGAATGATCGTGTTGTTTTGCTGAGTTCTGCTGCATGAGTGAGTCTTCCTTCCCAGGTCTCCTTTGGAGTACACATGGATTCCTCTGCAGGGCTTGGCCTTGAATTCCCCACTTAGTATCATAAAGTATCAATCCACTCCTAAGTGAACCTTCAGAGTTTCCTGTCTAACCGCACAGCAACCTCTGATCAATGATGGATCAGCACATACCATGAGTGAACTGCAAATACTGCATGTAAATCTAAAAGGAGCCTTTTAAAAAAAGGTTTTTTAGCTATGCATATGGCTAAGATTTGATCAGTTATCTCTGTCTGTCTGTCTAGTAGTATATATTTGGCAGCTTATCAGTGTTGCTATCGCCACTTTCTTATGCTCACCAAGACTGCCTTTTTTTAATGAAAAAAATTATTTATTATTGATGCAAAGTTAATTTTCAGCCTCATTATTCCAGTCTTCAGTGTCACATCATCCTTCAGAAATCATCAATTTTATTACAGATTTAGTTTTAAATACTATGTTAAAGTCGTTACTCTCACTTTTGATCAGTTGAATGCATTCTTACCAAACAGAAGTATTCATTTCTTTGAACTTGCTGACCCTAAACTATTGAGTGACAGTCGTTTTGAACGAAAATGCTGCATCTTGTTTGCAAATGCGATGCTTAAAATGGTTCACAATGCTTTGCAGATGACACTCTCTTTCACAGATGTCTTAGCAACGTACATGTGCTTTCTGGGAAATAAGGTAATTGTACACTGCCTGCACAAAGAGAAGGCCTATACGTTTTCCTTAATGTGTTTCTCGCGCGCTGAGGTGTTGAGATAGCTGGATGTGACAGATAGTTGGCTGGCATTTGAGGTATAGGATGAAGACATTAGGATTTATGCCTGTATCTTTTGCATAACTATAAAAAAAAGGAGAAGAAAAGTACAAAACTGGGTCATGCAATTTGTACTAAGTGTACTCATATACACAAACGTATAATTGAAAGATAAATAAACCTCGTACTTCATATGTAGAAAATGTATTCTTTCTTTCGTGTTTTGCTAGATGAGTGTGTATGGTGTAAGATTTCACTGCTGCGTGGAGCGCAGTTGTAGAGAGAGTCTTGTGCAAGCGAGCTGGACTGTGTTGGAGCCCGATTAAATGTGTTTAGAGCGTGCTGGATCGCTGGATGGATGGATGAAGACTCACTCTGAGACCCCCATCCCCCTTCAAACTCTCTGTTACAGTCTAATTATAGAGCAGAATGCGGTAATGTCTGCAAGGCTACCATAATGACACTACCGTCAGTCCAGAGGGAAAGAGAATCCTTCAGTTTTAGAAGCACCGCCTGACTTTTGCATTGAGCTTTGTCATTTCTCACAGTTCCCTACACACACACGCACATATAGATAGATAGATAGATAGATAGATAGATAGATAGATAGATAGATAGATAGATAGATAGATAGATAGATAGACAGACAGATAGACAGATAGATAGATAGATAGATAGATAGATAGATAGATAGACAGATAGACAGACAGATAGACAGATAGACAGATAGACAGACAGATAGATAGATAGATAGATAGATAGATAGATAGATAGATAGATATTCTCCTGTGCAGAAATACGTTAAATACTATTAATTAACTTTAACTCAACTCAACTTATTTCTTATCTGCTAGGCATATCGGCGTATTCTTTTCATATTGGGCCGATATTTACAATTAAAGACAATATTGTCCGATTTTGATATCAGTCCATTAATAGCATGCATGCTTATTAAATACAGTAAATTACCTTGCATAATAACAGCCATTGTCATGTGTAGTAATATCGTTATAGCTGTGTAATTGACAGAGACAATTAAAAGTTAACTGTTTTTACAAATAAACTATTTAAATTTCATTTTTATAAATCAACTTTTTATATGACCATTTTATAGTATTAAATACAGCAAATCACCTTTACCAGCCTCGGTCACCTATATAGTAATGTGTGATTAATGGTGCAGTGGATGGTACATTAATATGTTTTCCGTTATATAATTGTTTAATGACTCTTTAAAACCCACAGATGTCATTTTGTGCCAGTAATTATGTTATTATTCCTTTCTGTCTGTGATCTGACATTACTGCGTGTCTGATGTTCCTGTGACGTGAGCAGGCCGAGGTTCAGTGTGTTCCAGCACTTTGCTGTTGTTTACCCTGCACCAGCGTTGCTGCATTTAGCCCCACTAACGAGTCATTTCCTTCCAGCGCTGCTCTGAGGGGCTGCAGGGGGGAAACAGCACTGATGTAATTGGCCTCTAATGCTTTTAATGCAGATGGAAGATGACAGGAGTGAGTCAGGTCATGTATTGGTATATTTGTGAAATTATGTTCTCTTAGCTATTTCCCTTCATTTCTCTGGGCGTATGTTGCCTAATGAGGTTCATTACAGTCTGTTAGGGATAATCAGAGAAGATGCATGTGTATCTCTCCTGAGAATGAACAAAGTCCAAAACACACATTAGCTGTGTTAAAAAAAAATATGAATGCTGTAGATATGCGCAATGCGTTTTTATGTACTGGCGACATAAATATGCAAATATTGCCATTGCGTCTATGCATAATTAGATCTGAAGCCAACATAAATAATTACAAATTATATAATTAGTATGTTGATAAACACTGAATTTGGAAATCAAATGTGTCTTTTCTGCATGCACGTGAACTGCATTAATGCCACAAATCTGTGTAAAATCTGTTATTGCTGCATGACTTGAGATGATCCAAAGAGCATCTAGTTTCAATGCTAAAGTTCATTCATTTATATACCAATCATTGCTGTATCTAATAGTTTTTCTTTATAATCTTAATCTCAATGTCGTGAACTCACCACCAGATGTCACTCTCCCGTTTTTCTGACACCACACAGACTGCTGCATTGCACTGATTGCACACACACAGCTGTCACCGATCACACGCTCACCTGAGGAACATTACACACACACTGAAAATAGCTCGACGCAGAGTAGTGTTTAGTGTTTATCACTTTCCTGGTGGTAGGAATAATAAATATACACAGTACACACATTATATAAACAAAAGACGCATTTGACGGCACTTTTATAACTTATTGATTTTTCTAAAATAACATTATTTCTAGGGGAACAAAAATAGAATTGCACTGCAATCGCAGACTTGAATGAGTTGGACATTGTATACACCACCATTGAAAAGTTTTTTTTTTGTTTAAGAAATGTTTTGCACGTAGTTATTGAATTGATAAAACATGACAGTAAACAAATACATAATCTTGCAAGACTCATATTTCAAATGAGTCTTTTCAAAGAATCCTGAAATGAAAATTTATCACTGTTTCTACAAAGTATAGGAAGAAACACGTGACACTGAAGACTGAAGTATTGATGCAGAAAAGGCAGATTTACGTCATAGGAATAACAGTTATTCAACTGTAATAATATTTCACAGTGAGTGTGTGTCCATGTGCATATGTGTGTGTGGATTTTGAATTGCTCATGAAGTCTCAGTTTCAGTTTTCTCTGGTGGAATGTCCACTGAGGCAGCAGGTTACACTACTGGCATTTATCAGATATCTAATCACAGACCTCTGAGACCTACATAAATTACCCCTGTAAAATTGGACTCCTGTAGGTGACAAGTGTGTGTGTGTGTGTGTGTGAAAGAGAGAGAGTACACATTAATATTTGCTATGCTATTAATAGATGGGTGTTTAAATTGATTTATTTAGAACTGACATTAACATCATTATTCTCAGAAACTCTCTGGAAGTTAGTGTCAGAGCAGCTGAATTTATAAACACAGGTCCTTGTAGTTTATTGGGTGACCTCTGACCTCTTGGCAGTTCGGTACTGGTACGGAATTTGGCATTTGATGTTGAAATTGAAATTTCCATTGCATCGATTGAAATGATGTGCTTCAATGCCCAATGATAACAATGGGGTTCCTCTTTGGCTTCTGTGTAGCACCTTTCAAGATACATACTATATAGTTTCCCTGTGAACCACTTTTAGTGCTATTTATAACCATTTTTGTTTGGAGTGCACAGAATGTTGTCTACTTCAATTCAACAGCTCTACTCCCTCAGATACAGTGCTGTTTGAGCTCTTGTTCTTGTGTGGTTTCAGAAAATGCAATGATTACAATATAAATACAACTGTGTGTGTGTGTTTGTGTGTGTGTTGTTTAAACTGCAGTTCAATAATTTAAAGCCTGTAATAAAAAAAAACTGTAAAAAGAGTAATATTGTGAAATGCTAAAACAATTCCATTTTATTTTTATAATTTTACATGTAATTGATGCAACGCTGAATTTCCAGCATCATTACTTCAATCTTCAGTGTCACGTGATCCTTCAGAAATCATTCTAATATGCTGATGTGTGCACGTGAAACATTTCTGATTATTATCAATGTTGAAAGCAGTTGAGCTGCTTAATATTGGTACTAGCACATAGAAGTCAGATGTATATGCAGGTTAACGCGCCAAATTAAAAAATTATTTTCTGCTGTGTTTGTTGTTAGGGAGATTTAACAGAATGATTTAGATGGCCAATAAATTCAAAGAAGGGGTGCGCCACACACATTTATTAAATCAGGTAGGCATTTTTTTACTTCTCGTGTAGCACAAGCAATCAAACCATCATTAGGCATTCTAGGTTTTTGCTTTGAAGAAAAACACACGCAGCGCAACATTATAATTAACAGAAAAAAGTGAAAACTTTTGCCTGCATCTTGTGATCACTCTGCTAGGCTTTCGAGCAAATGTGCATTTTTCATAAATGGAAAAAAACATTCAAATATGAGCCTTTTATTACTGTTAAATGCGATTGGCTTTATCATTCGTCCCAGTTATGATTTATGCGTTGTTCACGAAAAAGCGATCAAGACAGCACAGTTACAATATCATGATTATGTCATCTAACCATCATAACATGATTTAATGTTAAATATTTAAATGCATCAGATATAATCACAACATGTGTAGCTTTTAGTGACTGCTTCATTTTGGCTTAGGCCTATGTTTGTATACTTTACTGATTTCCATTTCTATACTGCTAAGTCTGCTAAATTGCGTTAATTGAAACTGAAATATCAAAAGTTGGCAGCCCTGCATTTCTGATATTGACATCTGATATTGATATTCTGATATACTTCACTAGTTTAACATGTTCTCGTGTCATTAGCTCGAGAAAAATAAATCTAATTCCACGTCCATCTCTAAATTGCAAGACATTCATAATGTATGTAACGCCATCATACACGTAACACAAACATAAAGTTTGCAATATCAACAAAACTAAACATGAATCCGACATGATTAACTTATTGATTCTCACTGTTTTGTTTAAAAGTTCATAATATTTAGTAATATCATCGTCCTCTCCTTACTTTTTGTAGAGGAAGTCAATCACATATTTAAAAAGACAGCACAAAGACGAATGCTGATTTGAATGCAGGTAATATATTTTGATCATTTTTTGGGGTCCCTCCGCCCCTGTGCGCTCCACTGCTGTCAGATACACAGCAGATGGCTGCAGTAGTTTAATAAAGCTTTCAGCCGATCAGAGACAGCACCGATAGTGTTGTTGTGCCTGTTTGATTCATTTGTTATTGGCATCTTACCCTTGAAAAACTAGTGCATGTGCACTTGTGGCTCTGGTGTCTTGACTAGCACGAAACAGATCTTGTCTCTATCGCAAGAGAGAGAGAGAGATCATATTTACCTGTCACAAAACCCATACTAAAGTCATGGTTAAAGTTATTCACGGTTGTTTCAGGTAGGAGTTCTGCTGTACAGCTGCTGCTCTGAACCCAACAGAAATCAACAGCTGCTCAGTGCCTCAACCTTAACATGCCTTTCAACATCATGCCTCACACACACACACACACACAGCTGTTATCTACTCATCACCGGCTGATTTTGTTTGGCTGTATATGCCATGCGAACTTCTGCAAATGTTTTTGCTGCTGTCTTGGCAACGGTTGTCATGGTGCCGTGGTCCACAGATAGCTGTTAATCTGGGTAATTGTTCGCCTCTTTTAGGGGGTTAGATGGGGTTTCTTCTCTCTCTCTCTATATATATACATATATGCAGTGTGGACTGAGATTCTTCTTAGCCTACAGCTTCTGAGCAGGGGTTTGAGGGTATTACATGGCACCAGACACTCTGGCAGCAGTATTAATGTGGTGTTTATGGTTACTGTATTCACACTATTGTTTTTGCCAGGACTACATAAACGCACGCAGGATCCACAAATGAACTCTTTAGTGATTTGAGAATGTACTGGTTATAAATACTTACAACCTATCAGCCATGGGAACTGTAATTTGTTATTTATCCTAAAAATAAAAATACAGTTAAAATAATAATAATAACAAAAAATTACAAAATTTGTAAAAAAAATTAAAAAATAAAAATTCGGATGGATGAATGAATTGATGGATGGATGGATAGATAGATTCCTGGGATTTTGAGCATTGTAAGTGTTCATTTTGAATATAGTTTTGGCTTTGTACCCATTTGGTTTGCTTAAATTGTTACAATAATTTAATATTTACAAAAGTTTCAGTTGTCTATTTATGAGAGACCATTTAAATATGGACTTAGTATCAGGTAATTCACGAATGGCCACAACATACAGTATATTAATTTTATTTCTCTTAGGTAAAAAAAAAAAAAAAGAAATTAAATGATTTACTGTGTTAAATGTTGTCTGTTGCTTTATAAGAAGGCCATAAGTCATGGCAACGGCACATAGTTATTTACACTGCTACCATCCATTCACTCTCCGACAACAATTTTCTGTATTGTAACTATTTTAAAATTCACAGTGTAATACAAGATCAGTTCATGGATTATTATGACTATTAAAAATATACAGTAAATGTATTTGCTGCTCTATAAAATGTACTGATTTGGTAATTATATTACTTTAAATTTTACTTGAAAAAAATGATTTGAATAAGAAAATTCTTAACTTTCCAGGTTATGTTTCTTGACTCTTTTAATACTGAGGACATGGAGACATGTGAGAATAATTTAGAGCAGCTGCTAATTGTGCCATAAAATCTGCGATTCAGCTGTTAAATATGATGCGATCCATGCGGCATTCCCTGAATCCATATTACTCACCAGCACGTTACTGGAATTTGTTGTGGCCCGGCAAATTATGGAAAAAGACCTTTCCAGTTATGTGATTTAATTCTCGGTAGTTCTTTGTGTGTTCACAGAGTTCTCTCTACTGGCTTTGGCTGTTTGGAGTGTTTGGATCAGTGTACGTTTCCAACATTGTGTGAGTTTTAGGGTGTTTATTTAACCCAAGTTCACATAAGGACAAACCTCTTTGGATCAAAAATGGAAATGGTTTGTTTTGACATTACAAATGACCGTGAGACAAACAGTAGCCCTAAACTCATTTGGAGAAATTGTAACCAAAGTCATCCAAGACTTCAAGTAAAGCACACATTTAACACTATGCCATTCATCTGGGATGTTTATTAGCTGTCTGTTTTGTCTCTCTCTTTCACACACACACACACACACAGCACGTCAGTCATCTAAGCAGCCCATGAGTCAGTCAGTAGATGCTGTTACTATAGCGACAGCATCAGTGTTTACTAGTTAGGGTGCAGGATGGGAGAGTGATTCAGTAATAGGTTCAGGAGTGAATGAATGAGCACTGTTCAGGGAAAAAAACATGGAAGGCGAAGAGAGGAAAGGGGCTTTATTCATTCATTCATTCATTCATTCATTCATTCATTCAAGCTTAAAAGGACTTCCATTGGCGTAGGCCAGAGAAAAACTGCTTCAGGAATAACTAAGATGACTAATTGTAATTTGTGTGCAAGTGTCAGTTCTTCCTTTAACCAGCAGAGGGCGTGTTATACTTTTGAATACAGCCATTATGATCAAGAGAACAGTAAACAAAGGTATATACCTAAATAGCATTACATGTCAAATTACAACCTGTGCAGAGAGACCATCGCTATGATTCTCCTTCTAAAAATATTATCATTTCATGCCTAGAGCACTGGGTTTTTTTCTGAGTGACTTTCTGATGCTTTCATTTAGGCTATCTACAGATCCTGTTTAAATATCTGCTGACATTCTGTTCTAACTGATGTGGCTAAGATATGTTGCCATCTCGCTCAAATGTGGGTGCCTTTGCAATTTATGTGTGTGAGTGTGCGTTTCCGTGAATTGTGGGGACTTTCCATAGACCTCTATTGCTTGACCATGCAATATTTTCTATTCCCCCAACCCAGTACTAACACTAAAACATACAGAAAAGCTTTTTGCATTGCTTTCACATAAACATCATTTACAACTGTTTTTATATTTTTTCCCTTCATGGGGGCCGCAGGTCCCGACAATGTCATAAAATGTCAGATTTGACTATCCTTATGGGGACATCTGGTCCAGAAAATGTAGCATAAACAAGTATTAAACATGTGTTGTTGTTGTTGAAGGAGTGTGTCTCTCTAAGAATTCTGGGAGGTTTTTTATTAATAAATCTGGATTGCTCATCCTAGGTGAATGTAGAGACACTGAATCTGTATGCATGCATGCATCTTAATTTATCCGTTTTATAATTTTCAACCAAACTAATGTTTTGCTTTAGAAGTGTTTTTCCTCATTTACCTGTGACCTTGTCTTTAACAGTGCCCCCTAGAGGGAGTGCTGCACTGTTTGTGGATTTTAGCAACGGCCTGTATTTAAAATGAATCACATTGACATTTTCTCATTCTGGTTGCATAGTAATCAGTTCATTATCTTACTACAAAGCTCCTCCACCCATGTGATGATTGTGATTATCTTTTCAGGGCCAGACGAGTTATAGCATGTCCTGAATTCAAAATATCTGTCCACCCTCATGATCTACAAATGATGGCTGAATGAATCAAAGGGGTATAGAACTCTTATTAGATATTAGCTTCTCACAATGAAGTCAGTATTAAAGTCAAGTCAGCAGCCGCTTTATTGCAGAATATACCTCAGAAGGATGATCGGGAACATTATATAAAATATTATGACATTATTTCAAACCCAGGCCAGTATTTGTTTTTAGTAATATTTGTTGCTACGGTAATGTTAATTACAAATATTGCTCAAATATTGGACTCATTACCCGTACACCCCTGTCCTTAAAAGCCCTTAAAAGAAGCAATTTAAACTAGTTTACAAGTTTAAAGGTCATGAAACTAGTTTAAAGGGTCATGAACCCCCTGAGTATTATGGAAAGGGAAAAAGTCTGCAGGATATGCTCTTATGAAACATGTATTTACACATACTTGCTGACAATAATACTGAAAGTGAAAGTTTCTCTGATTAACTGTAGCAGGAAATGGTGCTTTTCATAGCTAATTTGACACCAACTGCTTGCGTTCGAATCTCGAAAAATATTCTGATCTGTCTGACCTAATCTAAGTTCCTTAATTTTTCTCACCTTTTCTCTCAGGACAAGGAGAAACCTGTGAAGGTCTCTAAGAAGCCAGTAGCTGCAGTAGAGGAAGGAGAGCAGGTGCTGAGTGAAGGAGGAGAGGAAGAACGTGGCTCTGAGGAGGAAGTTGAGGTCGAGGAGATCATAGAAGAATCTCGTGCTGAGCGCATCAAACGCAGCGGCCTCCAGAAGGTGGACAAGCTGAAGATGGCCTTCAGCAAGGAGCAGATGGAGAAGACCAGACAGAAAACCAAGGAGAACCTGGAGAAAACCCGACTCAGAACTAAAGAGAACCTGGAGAAGACACGCCAGAGAACCCGAGAGAACCTAGAGAAGACCAAGAAGACCCTGGGCAAGAAGATGGGTAAGCTAGGAACAAAGATGACGCCGAACACCGAACGCCGTGAGAAGATCCGCAGCTCCAGAGAGAAGATGAAGAAGTCACTGAATCCTGACCACACCGTCTACGCCCGCTCCAAGTCAACCACCTACCGCGTAGCGCCCTTCACCTTCCACGTCAAGAAGGTCCGTGATGGTGAGATCGAACCCACACCAGAGCCGGAGGAGGAGGAGGAGGAGGAGGAGGAGGAGCAGACCGAGGAGGTGCAGGAGGCTCTTGCAGTGCAGGGAGGAGGCCTAGTGTCAAGGGTGGAGGAAGGTGAACTGGTTAGTCTTGACAGCCCGGAGATGGAGGCCTTACTAGAGGCAGCTGATCAATCACGGCTGGTGTTCCAGGAGACGGTGAGGCCGAGGGAGAAGGCCGGCCAGTAAGTCCAACGTGCTGAGTCCTGGAAAAAGCTCAACACAGAAAAATAATACGGAGATAGTCTGGAGATGAATAAGGCTAAAAGGATGTAGGGAACTGAGATGTGCTTAAGGACGGATTAAATGAGTCGACTGGACCTTTGGCTGAACATTTAGTTTGTTTGTTTGATTTTTTTTCTTATTATCTTCTCAACCCCAAGGTTGCTGTTTTTGTTTAGTTTTGTTCAGTTGTCAATTGAGAACTTAACAATATGCAAAAAAAAGCAAATAATTTTAAATGTACCAAGACTTAATCTACTTTCAATATATATATATATATATATATATATATATATATATATATATATATATATATATATATATATATATATATATATATATATATATATAAAAGAATGTTATAGTATTTTCAGAAAATGTGGATGTGAGGAGGTTTGCACTCCACAAGAATATTTTCATAAACACTTTCAAGGCATTTAATATTAACTCTTTAATTTGTAATCAAGGCTACCCGGTTGCAGCCAGATATTGTCAATATATATTTATTAAAGTGCTTGTATTTAATGAACACCTATTGTTCTTTATAACATCATGCGATGCGATGGCTGCAGTTTCAGCGGTATAAATTAATAGCAGGCCTTATGCGTCTTGTAGAAGATCTGGGCTTTGTTTTAATGCCGTGAATGAACTGTTGGAAGCTGCTGAAAGTGAAAACTTAAGGTGCTAGAGAGTATGTTGTCTGACTGACAGAAATATTGTTGTGAGGGAAAGTGAATTGTGAAATATTCTAATTGTTAAAAAAAAAAAAAAAAGGAAAGAAAGAACTGCAAATAACTACTGCTGACTGAATTTTGTTTCTTTTGAAAGTGAAGGTTTTAATAATGACGTGATTAGTTGTTTTGTGTTCTAATCACAGGTTTGAATGTAATCCAAGCTTCATTCTCTGAAATAATTGCTTCAATTGATGTCTACAGATGGCGTAACTGATCTTTGATCTGAATATGTAAACAAGAAGCTCTTAAAAAGATCGAGCCGATGATCAGTCTCCGAAAAGGTTATTTTTCAGAATACAATTTTAATAACTCTGAGGTAAATTAATTTGACCTTTTTGTTTACCTTGTTTGTACATATATGCTTTAACACGCTTAAAACTTAAAACGTATTTTCATATGCACTCACAGGCATAATATTAGGTGAACAGGGACCTGCTCAATAGAAAATGAGTGCTGACACACTAGTCATTGTGTGGTCCAGCTCACTGAACATAGTTCTATCCTGTTTGATTGTACTCAACTCAATTACTGATTTTTCGTTGTACTTTAAGTGCGTTCATGTTAAACAGTTGGCCCATATTTTTGCATTTAGCTTGGATAGGCTCATTTTTACAAATAGCACACTCACTGAAAACACATTTTGTATTTTTGATCTCCTATTATCACACATGGGTAATAGTTTTGTAGATGTGAAGGTCTGAATGAAGCTGCTTATGGCTCTGCTTGTTGTGCTTGTGAGATCTGTGTCTGTATAAATGGATTTTAGCTGTAGGCTGCTTTTAATAAACAAATAAAAGTGTCCACCTTTGTGATGTGAGACCTGGCTCGATTGTTTTGTGAATAAATCTAAATGCTATAGGCAAACTCATTCTCTGTATCTACTGACATATTTTCAGCTGTCAGACAGAGCAGCAGATCTTGTGCTTGTGTTATTCTCTGCTGAGCAGAATTGAACTGTGTTACTGTGGTGAAGCTGACATGAGCCTCTGACTTATAGTTCAATACAGATAGTAGTCAGGACACACACAGCAATATCAATCTGTACCAGCAAGGAATCTGTAGTCTAATGTGAACATTTTATTTTAAATTCAGCGTATGCATCTACGTCTAAGTAGCATGCAAATATATACATGGCATTCCTAAAAATGAGTCATTCTACGAAACCAGGGTGATTGGACTTTTAAAAAAAGTTTGATACTAAAAGGCATTACTTTTTTTGAACATCCCACAACATTAATGACATACTTAAGTTCAAGAAACCCGTGTTTTCCCACCTTAGGCATTGAATCCCTATTATTGTTGGTCATTATTTGAAGACATTTACGGGCACTGTTGGTCTTTAACCCTGTTATGGACATCATGGGAGCTCTCTGAATACGATTATAAAATTCTATTTTCCTATTAATTAAATGTGACCTCACACAGATTCAGCATTTGCAAAATATAAAAGTTACATAAACTCTCACACTTTTGCTATACTAAAGCCTGAAATTGAACTTTTTCAAGCTGATTTTTGATCAAAGAAGTGACTTAACTTCAGAAATCGAACTAAACAAAATATTCTTATGATTGCTCTGAACATTTCAGACTTCAACAAGCATTAAATTACTTTTTCATACACCTAATTAATGAAAATATAGGTGTGACGGGGTTGAGACTAGGGTAACGGGGTTGAAGATGATAATGGGTTGAAGAGACAAATACAGCATAATATATGAATAACAGATCAAAATTCAAGATTTTCTCAGATGTTCTATAAACACTGTATTTCATCACGTAACCAAGAAAGACAACAGATTTGCAACTGGACTGAGTTTTATTAACCTGACTGCAAGAAAAACAATAATAGCATAGTAAACATTATATTAGAACATTGTAAACTGACTGAATAGGTCATCAAAATAATACACTACTTTACTTGTAAACACAATATAACTAGTTTGACTGCTTTGTGGCATTCAATATCTGTCCACGGGAACACAGGGAAAACGATAAAAGATATCAGGGCTCTGCAGATGGGTAAAAGATCTTGAAAAAAGGTAAGCTAAAATGGTAAGCAACCATCAGTCAGATGGTTTTTCAGTCAGTAAACGACACACAACCTAAACAAGACTAGTCATTTGAACACTGTTGTAGGGCCTCGCTTCTTTGTAAGCTGCTCCCCACTTTGTACACTTTATCCCCTGTTTGTCTTTACTTTATTTTTTTCTCGATCTCCGGGTTCAGGGGTTACTGAGGTACGGAGCTAAATAATAAGATTGTAATGAGTAATCATATTATTTACTAAGAGGAAAATCATTACCAGCACAAAATAGATAGATAATATAATAATAGAATAATAATAGAATAGATAAGAGGGTAAGAGGGACTCAAATCGTACCCGTTTTGTGGAAAGCCAAATAAAAAGAGAGTGTAACTGGACTGTAGGATATATTAGTACATGACACATATGTAAATATGAAATCATGACGAATGTATTTCTTGTGACTTCTGGAGATATATCAAACCTGTAAAGCATATGAAATAATAGACAAATATTTTTTATTATTTTTAAATGAAACAGTTTACTAAACATTTAATAAATAAAGGTTTGCATATGTGTTCTTTGTTGAGTATTTGATACATTAAGCATTTATAGCTCATATAGTATGACATAGGAGAATTAGGTGGAATAAGACACGTCAAGGAGGAATAAAACACTGCATATCCAATTTGGTATTCATAAAGTCAATAGATTGTCATTTTAATCAGTGAGGTCCTTATATTCTGTTTAGCAGACTACCTAAACAAAATGCATATAATACGTATTATACTTGTCTCTCTACATTTCCAAATAACATGCTTTTACAATTTTTATTGTGTTTTTTTAAGCTCATCATATTTGATACTTAAATTTAAACATGAAAATGTATACACATTATAATTTTAAATTTTTAATTAAATGGTTGCAAACCGTTTATTTTAGCTATATTTAAATGTAAATGTTGAAAGTTTTCAACTAAATGTATTTAAATATATCTAAAATAAACTGATGGCAGCCATTTACCTTAAAAAATAGTACATTTAATGAATCATTTTTTCATGTGCATAATCACGTAAACCTAACATGCTTCGGTGTGGCAAGTGTGACAATGTAAAGGTTGTTTAAAAATATGCAGAAAATATTTTTTTTACTCATACTAAAACAAATTTGCTAAAAAGTATGACCTATCAATCAATTAGCAGAAGGAATGCAGACTATGTACAACAAGATTTACAGGCCTCAAAATTTGCATATACTGTATGTTTTTTGGGGTTAAATAGTATAATCAAAGTATAACTTTCAAAAATATGAAACTTCCCCAGTCCAAAAACTGCATTTATTCCTGCATTTATTTTCTGTGAGACATGAGCAAAAATGACTTCATGTAAATGCTCAGCAAACAGACGGGTGACTACAAGTAAGAGTACAGACAGGGATCCACCCTGAATACAGCTGGACACTCACTGCAGGCAAACTGATTCAACGGATGTCATTATGAAGGCCTGTTCGTGGCAGGAACAAACCTTACTAATTTTGCACCAATCGATCAATAAATCACTCAATCAATCACTCAATCTACCAATCAATCAGTCAACACAACAAGTGCCTTTGGTACAAATAAATATAAAACCTCATTAAACGTATATAACAAGAGGTCGGTTATATAATGCAGCAACTTCATGTCTCCAGACCAGAGATTAATACATTTAGAAGGCCATCCATAATTTAACTGTGATGTTTTAAAATCACCCAAAATACATTCCTATTCATGTAATGAAGTACTACTCTAAAAGTAAAAGCTTTTTTTCTAAAGTCAGATACCATGTTTGGACAGTAATAAGGCATAATGCATTATACAGGCTGCTGGTTTTAGACTGCTGTCTGTCTGTGATGCTCTCTCTCTCTCTCTCTCTCTCTCTCTCTCTCTCTCTCTCTCTCTCTCTCTCTCTCTGTCTGCTTCTGCCCTCGTCTTCTCTCTGTCTGTTCTCTGTCCTTGGTGGTGTCGTGTTGGTTGTACAGGGAATACATTAAATAATCAATGCGAGGAATCTGATTAAGGGGAGTGCTTTTCCAAAGACAAAGAAAAAGACAGCAGAACAAAAATAAAGAGGCTGCACTATAGCACTATACACACACACACACACACACACACAAAATATTACACATTAGTAATTTACGATGCAGCATTCTACATTATATAAAGAGTATCTGAGCCTTATTTTACATTCACATTTATTCACACCATAAGAATCACTATATATCTTAATGATGAATCACATATTCTGGGATCATTCGAACAGTTAACAGTGTCTTTGTATCAGATGTGTCAACATTGTTGACTGCAAGAAAACTGTTTGCAATATGTAATAGGAATATGTGTGAGATGCAGTATGGACCTGCCTCTGCACCACACAAACATGCACCGCTGCACATCTGTGTTTTCCGTCAGCGTCTCGGGAGAACAGATGGTCGTGTGTTTGCAGAAAGCTGTAGGAAGAACAAACTAGAGCCCAATGAGCTGATGTTTATCTGCATTTTCTCTGTAAGCTATATGTGAACTTCCTACCAGGACAAATGTGGAAACAAAAATAGGCGAGGCTCGCAGTGACCGGGAAGACTGTGTGCACGACTTCTGTTTTGTGTGAATAAAAAACAGCCCAGCAGATATGTGTGAGTAAATACATTAAGTGACTTTCCCGAAATACTTCACCTAAACTACATCAGATGAAGTCAAACGGTTTGTAGGTGTGAATGCAAATTTAAATCGTTCATATTTTGTCCCTGAATATCATTCTTCGACTCTGCGGATAAGCGCGTAAATAAACAGATGACGGGCTTATGACGTGACATAAATGAGTATGTTTAAAATGTCATTGTAGAATAGCCAGATCAAATTCTCTGAATGTTTGGGGGTTTTATTTGCGGCGCTGTGACATGGCATCTGACTAGCGAGAAATTACAGTAAATACATACTCATTATTTCCTTGTTCTTTATTTGGCTTCCACCATCATTGTCATCTTTTGCGATGGTTAATGTAGCACAGGTTTGTATTTCTTCGTAACTCGCTGTACTTAGTGAGCGACAGGCCTATTTGCAGCAGGTCTCTTCACAGATCTTAACAGAACAGAAAGACCGAAAGGATCCCGTTATTCGATGCATATGTTTTCATAGTCTCAACCAAAGAGAGATTTTCACTAAAGAAAAAACAGACACATCATTCACAGACACACAAAAGCATGTGTGCATGAGCCCTTAATTTCAATATTAATACAACACGTGTGATGTGTAATTTCCAGAGCCATTTCTTGACAAGGCATCAGATATGAATGTGTTTTGCATGAGTTTCTGTTTGCTATTAAAGACAGCCCTGAGAGACCAGATTCAAAGGGGGAAAAAGCGAGAGCCTAAAGAACTTGGACCGGATCATCTGGACCGTTGAAAACATCCTTTGATGTTTTTTTAGAAGCACATGTGTTATGCAAACAGATGTAAATACGGCCTGTTTTTATACTTCAGTGAAATATGATTGGAAGTGTCTGTTTAAGAAAATCCTGTCTGATAATGTTACAAATACAATGGAGTATTGTGTTAAAGATTAGTTTGCGTCAAAGACAAAGTTCAATCAAAATGCCTGAGCGAGTAAAACAGATTAACCTGAATTTGACACAAACACATTAGAGCTGCTCAGTCATGACCTCAGTTTGTAAGCCAACCAGAGGCTTCATTTGGGAATTTCAGAGGGTTTTTAAAAAATACTTTTCAATTTCTGAGAAAAATAAAAAGGACTGAGGTTAACTCTGCTTGAATAAACTTTTGTTTTGTGCTAGAAATTACAGGCAAGTCACACCCGAAACACATTTTTTGATTTGCTATATTAAAACCCTATTGTAATAATAAATTTTCATTCTTAAATGAACTAATGAGCAAATAAATACGTAAATGTAACTACATTTAATATTTAAGCATGTAATATTTAAACATTTGTCATGCTTTGCTATTGTTTAATGTTTGTGACTTGCATTTATGTACAACACGTTTGTCCATTTTTACGGTTTTGAAAAAAGCTTTATAAGCATTTGAGTTAAAAGTCTCTGTTTTTCTTAAATAACGTAAACTTTGCTTTAATCGTAAAAATGTTCACTTGGTTTCGTTGTGAGATCTGTGGCCCAGCAAGATCACACGGTATTGTAAAAAGGGGAGAAATGATCACCGCAAACGTCACGACAGTACTCTTTTCACATCCACTGAATTAAAAGTTGAGATGACGTAGGCACTGCCAGTAATTCAGATGACTTCCAGGCGCGCTGTTCCGGAAGCTGGGCCTCCCCCCGCCGCGCCCGTCTTCAGAACAGCGCGCTCCGGGGGGAGGACAGGGCCGTCGGAAGAGCCTGCCGAGCCAGGGCAATAAACACGAGCTCGCTCGCCCTATGACCCGCCCCCTTTGCGTCCGTCGAGCTCAGCGATTGGTCAAAATCCCGATCTCGTCCGCGAGAGCGTCAGAGTTCTGTCAATCAACGAGAAACTGGAAATGTGCAGCCCATTTTTTTTGGCGTAGACCACTGTAAGCCTGCGTGTTTGTAGTAACGGAAAAGTTGGAAAAGGTCCTTTAGAAAAGCGTGCCGTCGCTTCAACAATAGTTATTAACGTCAGCGACACGTTGAGTGTGCTTCTATCGGCGGGGGACGTTTTCTCGGAAACCCTGAACGACACACAGAGGGGTAAGTTGTCCGGCCACGTCTCTTTGTAAGGCAGTTAGACGCTACTCTATGGTTGTTTCTCCGTGAAGACTGTGTGTGTGTTTGTGTGAGCCGTGCTGCTCGGATGTGCTCGTGACGGAAGTAATGTACACATCGTTTCGTCGGAGCCGTTACACGGAGCTAGAAGAATGTCGCTACAGTGACACGACAAGACGACGCTCGTTACTTGGATAACTTCGTTTCACCGACACCTAGTGCGTTGCCAAGTCCTTAAGCATTACAAACTAAGAGTCTGGAGAATCATAAAGTTTCCCGCTCGCTCGTGTACTTGCTTTGTAACTCGACGTGGAAGGAATTTTATTGGTTATTGGTCGGTTATTGGTAAACACCGAGTCTTTATTACGCCACGGTGGGGTTATAGATGCTGTGTTGTCGTTTGTCGTCTTCTCCAGTCAGTCATTAAAGCTTCAGGCTGTTTCTCAGCGTATACAGCGGTGCCAAAGTGTGCTTGTCGTACCAAATAAACAATACTGATATTAAGGTAAGGTGGATAAAACGTATGAAGTGATAAAGTGACAAGCTGAAATTAAATAAAAAGAAATTAAATAATAAAAAAAAAGTCAGAAGCAATAATACTTTTCCTGCATGGTTGGTATGTATTTATTTATTTATTATAATATTGCAAAGTCACCTAAAGTGCTTCTATTTCCTAAATAGACGCTACAGAAAATAAATAAGGTGACCCAATTAAACATATAAAACTAAAGGCAGTAGTAGAATAGCCTATTCAATGTCTTTCGTTTTCACTTCTCCTTATGGTAGCATTTCGTGGATTACGCCCACCGACCCGGCATGAAAACAGATTTGCATCGCGCTCTGGCAGCTTTTATGCTTTAGGATTGTGTTGTATCAGTTGAGCTGGTTGTGAGGATGTCGCTGGTTTTCTCACGCGCCGGGACCAGGGGGATTCCCCACCTCTGCGTCATGACGTCACCTCTTCCAGTAGATGGCCGAGGGAATCCTCGCGCGCGACGGTGCGCGGCGCCGCCACATTTTCAATTCTGTCTTTCGTCTCATGGAGATTTGCTTTACACGCCAAATGAGACCGCTTTCAGTTTTGCACGATGGCCCCGACTCCCCGAGCGACAGACACGTCCGAAATAATAGAAAAATCTCGTAACCTCTCGTAATCTATTTTATACTAGGCTGCTTATTTTAAAGTGTTTTTCAAATATTATTTGAGCGCCAAATGCACACCATGATTATTTGATGTGGTGTATATACTGCCGTTAAAGAGTTCGGATACAGCTTCTAAGTCTTTATCATTATCATGTTCCACATTTGGAAAGAAATGCAGTAGTGACCAAGAATGTAAATCAAATTAAAAGTTCTTTAGGTGCATGAGGTGATTTCTGGGATGATTGAATATTGTTGAATGCTTTTACTTTACTCTTTGGTGGTCCAAAAATAAATAAATAAATAAATAACGAGTAGTGATAATGTTTATGGCATGATTGGAATAATTAGTGCTCCATATCTTCATCCTTTGTTGTTTCTTCTTTTGTTTTCCTATTTAAAGTGTTCAGTTCCAGGAAGCACTTACCACTATAAAAAAGATCATAATTTTAACTTTAAAAGACTTCTGTGCCACAGTAAAAACCTGTTAATTGGTTAACAGTATTTTCTCTTACTGGAAACTGTAATAGATAATTGTACATTAAAATGCATTTAAATATTATTTTTTACTCTCAAAAACTGCATTAGATCCCTTTTGTATATTAGAAATTTAGTCTGTAGTAATTTGGTATATTATTTCAGTTTTTTTGTATACTGTAATACATTTTTTGTAATAATAACCCCTAAATGATTTTTCATATAAATGTTCAAGTCTGCATCATTGAAGATCTTGTACAGTTCAGATGAGTCAGGTCAAGTATAGATAATATCGCCCTTGCTGCTTCAGATGATTGGTTCCTCTGTCTCTTCTCACTTAAAATGCACTTCAGAGAAGGGTGTAGAGTTTGTTTTTCCAGGGACCCAGACCGCAACATTAGACATCTCACATATGTTTTTTTTCTGGGTCCCTAATGACTCACACCATTATCATTGAGTGAACTGATCTAGTGAAGGCCAGTTGTGTGCTTAACAGATAGTGGAACATAGTGCGTGCTACACAAGACAAGGATTTGGAGGGAGTAATTATATATTATTTAGTGATATTACTTGAAAATAGCTTTAACCTAAATAATCATGAATATTTTCTATTGATTCAGGGCTCTAGACTCATTATTCCCACTGGTCACTCTTTTGCGACAAACTTTCTCAGCTGGTCTCATGAGCACATAAAAAAAAATATATATATTAGTTAGGCCTATATTCTGTTTTGCAAAATCTTTTATGTTTTAAAAGTTAAGCCATCTGTTTTTTTTTCACAAACTGTATATATTGTGGTGGCATGACATCTTCCATGCATTATGATAGTCCTAGTTCGTAGTATTCTAGTTGGTTAAAATGAAAAGGGGAGTTAATTTCATTGGCATCACATCTGTTGGTACATGTGACATGTATCAGGGTGACAGAAACTCTCAAAACTCTGGGGAAACTGTGGTTGAAGCCAAACCTTTTCAGTTGAAAATATGCGGGTGTGGGGAGCTTGTTGATTTAGAGCAGTTGATCTGTCAGGCACAGGAGCTGTTCGATGAACCTGTCGAACATTGTCGAAACAGGAAATTTGTTGTCAAATTGTCATTTATTTTACAAGCACAAGTGTTCAGTAATAAGGGTTTGACAGAATACTGTAAATATATTTTTGCATTAAGGGGTATAGTTATAACTGTGAATGTTGTAAAATTGATGCAATGGATATTCTCCCAGTCTGTTGATTATTGTGATTCTCTGAGCTTTGCTGATGAGAGTAAATGTCAGTGGTGTCAGAAAGCCCCATTTATAGCTTCGGTTGGTGTTCATTTTTGGATGCTATGTAAAGAGCCACTGCAAGATCATTTGTTGTCTTTTTTTTTATACAGCATACTGATATATACAATACTATTTTTGACTTCAAGGCCGGTGGTAAATCACCTTGCTGCATAAGAAACCAGTGTAATTTTGGCTTGTAAGATGAAACTAAAAATAGGACACGAGTTGCCACTTCTTAATCTATTTGATACATGTGACATACTTTCCAATTTGCTATGATCACCATATTGAAGATTGATTGCACCGGGTTAGGGTCTTGCTTGTATGAAACCCAGTTTCACTGAAATGCAGGCAGCAGCTGTCAGCTGTTCTTGATATTACTTATTTATGTCCTGAGCGTGCTTTGCACCAGACTGTCTGGAGACCTTGTTCCCTCGCTCCTGCTTTAAAGAGAATCAAAGGTTGTGTACATGCTGCGCATAAACCGTTCACTTCTTAATCAGATATGTACACATGGGGAAGTCACACACAGGTCACATGATGAAATCAGACTGATCAAATAGATGTCAGGTTCTGTCTGCCGTTCTGCAAGATACTTAAAATGATTGCAGTTTATTACTATTTGGTTTATACATGCATGCAAACTTTAAGGTTTTGCTCTTTTTATACAGCATTTAATTTTCTGCTCAGTTATTATTGTCCTGCACATTGTTTTTGTGTTTTCTGAGATTTCTTATGACATCTGTTTATTATTTGCTTCTACTTTGACAAATTTATATGCCTTGTGTTTGTGATATTGGGATTAGAGTGAGTACCTGTAGCTAATTACAGAAGTGACTTGATTACAGTTAGTAATGATGTGTGTTTTAGACTGGTCGATCTGGTGAATCCATTTTTGTATGCCTTTCGAATTTAATCACTTGGCTTTATGTGACGTTTTCTACATTGCTTTCGCGAATTCTGCTGATTTGTCTCTAAGATAGTGTTATCTCTAAGTGGCAAAATAGCAAAAACAACTTGATATTGATAGTTTTGAAAGCATCAGTGAGAAAGCTTTAAACTCCAAACCAGTGAGTAATGATTTAAACCGCACGTTTTTTTTAAAGTTTATGTCGTAGGATTGTAGCTCTATAGTTTCCAACTTTGTATTTGTGAGGAAAAACAAAAGCATTTTGTAATGTAAAATGTATTATAATGAAAATGTAAATGTAATGAATAACAGAAAATCAGTGTAGTCAGGTAGCGGACACCGAATTAAATGCCACTTAACTAAACTGTGCCTCTCTTTCTACGTGTATCTTGTGAATGATTGTGCCGTAGGAGGTGAGAGACATTGTTATAGACTGAGAACAACAGATCAGAACAGCTCCTGCAGTCTTCACGGAAATGAAAAGGAGGCTAAGGTCACAGCCAAGCCTGGGCCTTTTATCTCAGAGTGAACATTGGCCTCATCTGTCAGGGTCACATCCTTTGAACTGCACCAACATTGAGCTTTCAACAGCACACTTAGATCAGTCCTGTTAGAAACACAACAAGGCATTGAAAGCAGAGTCCTGATGAGTTTACTTCTCTGGTGTGATGGGAGTTTCTTGTCTCAGACCCTCTGCTTAGATGGTTTCATTGGGCTCACGTACCTGGCACCAAGGTAACGTCCGGTTATGTGCAGTAGCGTTTATGTTGTTGTTGTTGAAATGGTCTGTAGTCCCATTTAGTCACTTGCAAGTGCCTTTTTCAAGACCTGAAAAAGCTTTAAAAAATTAAGGGGTATCGCTGATGCATTTTACGGCATAGAAAAACTAGGTTTGAACCCATTCAAAACCCCACATATTTTGTGATGGTGGAAGTGCAAGAGCTAACATGCAACTTATTTTTTTTCAGGTTTAGGTCTACAATAATCTCTGCAGCACTCTAACATTTTTAAAAAAGGTGGCAATGCCATAGAAAAAAAACACAGGTCATTCAAGATGTGTATATGTTACATCATTTTGTGATTATGTAAACAAACTAGTGAATTGAATTGAACCATTTCCTTGAAATGAGTTCTTCAAAAGAATCAGAAAATTTCCCTGTTTGAGGCTATATGCTATAGATTACAGGTAATGTTGTAAATAATATTCAGTTTCTTCAGCAAAGACTTATCATTTTGTTTCTTTAGACCTCGGTATATATCATCAGGATATTTATGAATTTAGGAAATGTTACCTGGAAACTAGGTAAGACACAGGGCCTGAGACTGATCTAATTTATCCAGATAGAAATTTGTTACCCATTGTCAGTTTAAAAAGTGCCCAAGCAACATTTCTCCAAAAATTGCTCAAAAAGTTGCCCAATGTATCATCAGCCTTAGTCTTTACCTCTATTAGACCACAGCTTGTTGACCTCCATGTGTGACCAATGTACGTTTTGTGGTTTTAGGGTAGTTTGCATACTTTCTCGTTTATAGTAACTCATTTGATAGCTGAAATATAAACTTCCTCTAAGCTTTCCCCGAATCCTTCCCGTCTCTTAGCCCATTGTTCTCCTTCAGCTTTCCGCCGAGGCTGCTGGATATTTGTGACAGAGCTTCTTCCAGCCTGAAGTGCTTGCTGGTTTTCAGCTTATTATGACTCATCCTCTGTGTCTATGGCATTGTTCTGTCTGCACTTTGAGCCACAAACTCAGCCAATATCATTTAAGTTACAGCCGCTCTGAAAAGTGCTTCTAGGTAATCAACGTCTAAAGGAAGGAAAGCTAACCGACACTGTGTGCCAGGGTATTGTTTTGAGCCTCTCTTGAGTTGTGTAAGTGATCAGGCGACATTTAGGTTGCAGTGTGAGAACCGATACAGGAACTAAGTTTGTTGTGAATGAGCACTAACATTTATAGGAGACAATGTAATAAAACATTTGGATCATCATTCATATTCCTGGGAATTGTTTTGTTATTTTGTTATTTTGGGGAGCATTGACATGCTGTAAATTGAGAACGGTTGCCAGGTGGTGGGAGACAACCAAATCTTCCCTCAGGGAGCAAATAGATCATAAGCTGTGTGGTTTCCTCCTCTACACATGAAGTTCTTGGCAATATGATACAAGATAATGTGTGTCATCAATTATGCAGTGTTCCCAATATGCAGTGTTCCTTGAAAAAACAGGGATGCCTTCAAAACAGTTCTTGTTGCATTTATGTAACGTGTGATGTTTGAGTTGTGCAATACAGACTTCCTTTCCCCTTAGATTTGAGTAAAATGCCTTGTTTGTCTGCCTTGTTTCAGTGTTTGGATTTGGTTATATAGCTCTACTGTACGTCTTTGAGTTCATAAACACACTTTTGTTGGAAAGTCATGCCATGTAATACAAAACATTATTATAATTATTATTAATAAATATTAGTAAAATGATCATGTTTATCAAATGCTTTTTAAGGTATTTAAAGACGCTTTCATAACTATCGCCTGTGAAAACCCGGCAAATACAGCATTGTTTTAAAAAACTTTATTAGAAACTTTTACTAAAACTTACTTTTAATAAGAAACAAATATTATATTAGTATTTTCAGAAAATTAAAATGATAAATTTTATTTTGATGCTCTAATAAATGCGAGTGAGCGTGATCCGGAAGCAATTTGTGAAAAAAGCAGAGTAAGATTAATTATAGCTGAACCTAATGTCAGTGTGATCTGTTAACAATGCACATGATAAATCTGTCTTGTAAATGTCATGAAATGTTTTTAATCTGATAGAAACGGAGTCCTTTAAACCATTGCATCCCAAAATGAATTGTGAATCATTTGATTCAGTTCAGGATTTCACTAGGTTTAGGACTAGGTTTAAGACTTATTCTGTCATGGTATTCTTCATTTATTCCATATGTTTTGTTAAATATGAAAGAATTGCTAGCAATAAACAGCAGTTTTTTGTTTTGTACTTTGAAGTTTTGGCTGTACTTTCAATTGTAATTAATGCAGAAGGTAACCTAGAGAAGCTAAAACATTAAGGTCTATCCAGCCAAAATGAACTGTATCTTGTGAACTGTACTGTATTTACTGTGTACACTGTATACTAGTATTACTAATACTATTTGATGTATTAGAATTATTATTTGGTGAATTATTAGCACAAACTTTTATATACACCAATAACCAGAAATGACGACACTGCTGACGTGTCAGGCATTTGTCTTTGTGTCCAACCCTTATAGCTCTACCTGTGCACAAATAAAGTAGTTCACTTCCCCGTTGCTCACACGGCAGGTAGATATGGCGAGTAAAGTAGCAGTTCGTTTTGTGGACAACAATGTAGGTTTGCTTTTATTTCCTTTTATGATTTTTGGTTGAAAGGTTATCTGGCGAAAATGTGTAAATTATTTATTCATCAATTTCTTCATTAGTGAATATTGAAGTAATTAATTAATTATATTTGCTTGTGATATACTTGTTTTTTTTTAATCAGTGTTTTACATTTTTAGGAGGAAAAAAAAGATTTACTGTTCTTGTTTGGCTAATTTACAGATCTGGATGAGTTTAGAGAAGTGAAAAAAAGAAAAGCTGTTTTGTGCACGAGGTCTTTTGTTCACTCAGACTTGAGGACACATTTCCCTTTTCTTGTGTCTCTTTTCTCTCTATCCTTCAGTGTGCAAACCTAAGCGAGTAACGAGAAAGTGTTGTGTGCCAGCACTGGTCTTTTTTAGTCAGTTTGTCAGCACAAACCTGTGTGTGTGTGGGTGTGGATGTGGTGAACTGCGACTGTGTGTTCCACAGCATTTTGAGGTAATGTAGAGCGAAACGGCGTCCATGGGCTTTTGAGGTTTTCCTCTTTGAACGGATGCTCTCGCTGCTTTACGATCAACAGCCACTGATTTCTATGGCCCCAACACGCTCGGCGCTGACGACATGCACCTTACACTTCCTTGACATTGCTGATGTTTGTCTGTTTTGTTGATAAGACCGGGTTGCTGGTGAAGATTTTCTCGAATCAAGAAGTTAACTTCATGTAGAGGCGATATTTTACGCTGCAGATTTTGATTTGTGTCATTTACGTACGTTTTGAAGGTACTTTCACTTTTGACGTTTTTGTCTTTTGGGTTGTTTATGAGGAAGGAACCAGGGAAAAAAATATCTTGACAAGCTGTACGGACCAGTTCTGTTTGTCTTCTTCGTGTCAAAGGAGTTCCTAGCTCTCTCTCTGTGTCCTGCAGGTCAACATGGCCCAGTGGAATCAGTTACAGCAGTTGGAGACACGGTATCTGGAGCAGCTGTATCACCTGTACAGTGACAGCTTCCCTATGGAGCTGAGGCAATTCTTGGCCCCTTGGATCGAGAGCCAGGACTGGTAAGTTGCCAAAAACAGGATATGACACAAGAGATAAAGACCTCACACTCGGGGAGGTCAGTATCTTGTCTGAGCAGCAAGATATAATGCTTGATTTCTTTTGCATATAACCAAGAGGTGTATAAACGGATGTAGAGACGGATATTTTTTATTGTGATGTGTGTATCGAGAAAAGTGAGAAATTGGTAATATTGCCAGGACACATAAAAACAAACAGTTTCTTGATTTTAATGAATTCTTGTTTGTATGAAACAATATTGGATTCTTTAAATTCCAAGAATTGGTTAGTCTAGCTAGGCTACTCCCAACTTCCATCCAATAAACATCCAAAAGGTATATATATAAATAAAAGGTATATAAATATAACAGCTTGTAAACAAATATGCCATGTAGACACGTCCACGAACAGTTGGCTGAATATGCATAATGCACAGGAGTTTCGAAAATCATTGTTGGATTTTTTTAAATTATACAAGATTTCCGGGTGACGTGTGTCATGTTCTTTAACATTTTGCCTGGAAACAAAGGTTCCTTGATGCCGAATTCCTCATGAAAGTAAAGTCTTCTTGTTTATAACTGTGACAATGAGCACTTATCAGGATCAACTAAATGCTGGATTTCCAAAAGTATGTGAAATATTTGAATTTCACAGCATAGAATATGCTTTTGCCAGTAGTTTTACTCAACAATCTGTTTTTGTGACTGGTTGTGTGACATGTCAGTTGAAGGTCTCATTTCAGACCTTCAGCCATCAGTCTCAAGGTCTGGCTATGCAAGACTATATGTATATATGTATATATGTGTATATGTATGTGTGTGTCAGGGCTGTCAAACTCGATCCTGAAGGGCCGGTTCTAACTTGCTATAGTCATGTAACATCACATTTACCTGAGAGAAAAAAAACATATTTGGTGACCATAAATTTGTTAGTCAGCTTGAAAAATTAACAGGAGCATTTTCCAAATGTGTGCAACATATATCTATCTATATATTGTGGCGGGAGGAGCCAACAACAGACACAGTATATATATATATAGGCCTTAAAGGCTTTTATGTGTAGATATATATATATATAAAGTGTCCGGGTAAAAGTGACCAAAATAAACGGGGATTCTGGTGATTCTAACTTGCTATAGTCATGTAACATCACATTTACCAGAGAAAAAAACCATTTGGTGAGGTAATTTGCTCAGCTTGGGAAGGGTCCAGGTGGGGCAACAGTCTATCTATGGTCCGGAGGCGCAAGAGGCGGTGGCTTCTTCCCGCGGCATCTCGTCAGGAGGCCTCTTCCTTTTTATCGGCAGATTTGAAGGGTTAAAACAGCCCGGCATCCTGGCAAAATAAACAGCGAACTGGTGTGCAGTCGTGCGCCTGGACTATCAGGAGTCCGACAGGGGCGCTTCTCTGGCAGCGTGGCAGAGTCTCTCTGCGCCCTTCCTGGAGGGGCGAGGACATCAGCGTGCATGCGGGAAGAGACCGGCATCTTGGCCCTTCAGCGATACGGTATTTAATGGCGGCAGTGACGAGGCCTACACTTCAGGAGTGCCCGTCACGCGCGCTCTGGCAGCTAACCAGTCCCTACCGCGCCCCTCCTGGACCACGAGGACACGACATCAGCGTGCATGTCGGGAAGAGCCCGGTCTCTCGAGAGGAGAGGCGTGGTGATGATGACAATAAAGGGAGGGGCAGCCTCATCACATGCGCCAGACCTTTTTAATATATATATATATATATATATATATATATATATATATATATATATATATGATGACAATACACAGATCTGTCAACTAATTTTTTTAAATGGCAGCCATTTAAATGTTTATTTTCAAAAAACTAGTTGGAGTACAAATATAATTATGAAATTGTAACCTGTTAATATTATGTTTTTATATGAATCAGTTAATTTTAACCTTCTGCATTTAGATGTAATACCAACTGACTCTTTACTTATATTATCCAGCATTGAGAATTTTTTTTCATTGAGAAATTTTGCATGTACTAAACCTAATATATATATTCCAAAATAATAATAAATTTATTGAATTAGAAATTACATTGAAAGCTTTTAAATCAGAACTGAACTGTTAAAACCCAGCTCTATTTTTTTAAACATATATGTGTGTAGGTATATAGGTATATGTGTTTGTTTAAATGTATAAATCATGCCAGACTTGTCACGTCTCTGCCCGTAAAACGCTCCTGGAAAGTCTGTTGTGAACAATAACACGAACCAGTGCTTTTTTTCCCTCAAAATTTTCTCATAGCATAAGTGTGAATGACTGCTTTGTGATTCTGTTGTGACTCATGTCCGGTTTCATCTCCTTGTGTCCGGTTTCTGCCTTACATTTTGCATTTTTAAACTGGAAGAGCGGAGCAAAAGAAAAGAAAAGAAAAGAAAAGAGAATTTGTGTAATCTTAATTGTCAACCAGTGAAATCTCCCATATGTTCCCACAGGGGGCAGCACCACACTTAGAGAGCCGTTGTGTTGCAGCATATTAAGTGTTTGTGATGTAGGGGAGATCTATACAGTGTATATCTTTATACTATGATATGAGATATATTTTAATAGAACTTAAATACTTTTGGAGTAGGGAGCACTTCACATGCTTTGCAGCTTATTAATTAGTAAGGTAGTTGTTAAGTTTAGGTATTGGGTAGGATTAGAGATGGAGAATAAGGCAATAATAAATTCAAAACTAATATTCTAGTAATACACATGCTGATAAGTAACTAGTTAAGAGATCTTAAAATAAAGTGTTATCTTACAGTTTCATCTTAATTTTAGTGGATTAATAATGTTCTACACTTCTAGACTTTTAGACTTCCGATACTAATACTAATTTCAGAGCTGCATTTCACTTTGAATGCCGAAAGTCACCGTCCTTCACATCGTCCTCACATGCACTCAGTTTTCTCATTAGTGTGGATAAAGTAAATATGAGACGATACAAATAACCCGTGGGATGTTTGCTTTGTTTCATGCTGACAGTGTCATAGAACATTCTGAATGGATTGTTTGCCTGAGTGCTCAGAGGAACATAATCAGTGGTGGTATAATAAATCCTGTAATTTACTCATACAAAAAAACACATTGCTTTAGGTCAAAGACTAGTGTTGATAGTTAAACCATTGTTTATGCAGATGCACAAAGTCTTCACTCATTATTTGGTCTCATTAAATTTGCAGTTATCAAAGAGGTTATTTAGAAAAGCTTGGCACATGCAAGATGGCGGAACTGTCACCAGCACATTTAATTTTTAATTTATTTATTTATTGTTCCATAGCAAGCCTGTTATATATTATTTACACTTGAGAGGAGTGAAGTGTGAAGCTGTTTGCACCTGATTCCAACTAGGGGTTCTCCGGCCAGATATTTTGAGGACCGAAAGTAGCTGCCAATACCAGTCACAGATACCAATCTTTGTAAAGCTTTCTTTTTATCATACAGAGTTGTTTATAGAGATACTCCAGTCAGGTTTATTAGACGTTTGTTCAGGACCTGAATTTCAATTTGGAAAATTAATTTCCCTCTTAGGTGACTTGACTAGTTTTAAACAAAATAAATAAATGCAAAGCAACGCACCGTTCAATGTTTATTTGCCATCGCTTTTACTTCTAGGTTTATATATTAAGTTGCTCAAGTGGCAAAGCATTTATACCAGGCTACTTTATCATTGACAGAAACAGCTCTACTGACTTTCTTTTTGCGTTTAAATCTTTATTACAAGCAATCATGTGGTTAATAAAGAACTTGTTTTTCTTCCTCCTCAAGTACTATCTATTATTATCTTGTTTATCTAAAAGTGCTCTTTCCCTTTAAACCTTGCCAAAAAGCCACACGTTGACTGTGAAACACAGTAGAAAGTAGATAACATGCATTCATGATTTATTACTACATTTTTGTGTCAATCCATGTTCATATTTACGGCAAACAATGCAATGTCATTTTAATTCACTGCGTGCAGTGGAAACATTACTGCTACTGCTGCAGACGCACAGCTCCTGAAACTCTTGGGCTGTAACCGCGTGCACGTTTTTCTGTTAATGATGAGCACGGAAAAATAAACGCACTGAATGCATATGGATGCAAACGGATGCGTGCGCCGCGTGTCGTGTCTGCCTCTCGCAGCATGCGCATCAGCTTGAGGTCGTTTTTTTTGAGATCGGCCTTTTTAGAGACCGCCGATCAAATGTCAAGAAGCGAATATCGTCCGTTAGTGATTAGTAACCGATCAATCGAAGCACCCCTAATTCCAGCCCTGTTTATTTGTTACATGTATTTCCACATGCTCATTTAATACAATTATTTGCTAGACATGTTTATTTTATCACAACATAAGCCCAGTAACTTAATATCAAATTCCTAATACTGTAATCTAACATTTTGGTCATACTGCCTCTCTATATGTGGTGATGTTTTCACAGTGCTTTTATTGACATTAGAAAGATGACAAAGTTAAAGGGATTGAACCAGCTCTTAGATACTTGAAGTTGTTGTTATTACCATAACTATAATAATGATGACAACTCTGCAAAAGTATTGATGGTTTGGTTGTAGGATATTTTGCAGAACGTGTAATGGATACAGATGACGTGTGTTTCTTCGCTGATGGCTGCCTGCAGAATGAGCTCAGCGGTTTATCATTTGTGCTGAGTAACGGCAGGGAAAGTCAGATCATGTGACTGCAGACAGCAAACTGCAGTGATACATACCTGCACGTACCAACGCTTTCAAAATACACTCTAATTTGTCCGTTTTGTTTAGCATATAGTTGAAGGTAGACGTCTTTGACAAAAGCTTTGGTTTTGTTGCATGCAAAGATGCGTCTGATTCTCAAATGCATGTATGTAGTGGAGGAAGCTGCTGGTTACCCATCACATGAGCCTGTTTGCTTGTGTCTGTCACAGGGCGTACGCGGCCAACAAGGAGTCTCACGCCACACTTGTGTTTCATAACCTGCTGGGGGAGATTGATCAGCAGTACAGCCGCTTCCTGCAGGAGAACAACGTCCTGTACCAACACAACCTGCGGCGCATCAAACAACACCTGCAGAGCAAGTATCTGGAGAAGCCCATGGAGATCGCCCGCATCGTGGCCCGCTGCCTGTGGGAAGAGCAGCGTCTGCTGCAGACGGCCACCACTGCACAGCAGGTACACACGCATACACAATTTAAAACGTACAGATGAATTATGTACTTGCTCGTAGGTGATGTACTCATTGGGGTTCTGTGGTAAATGTTTTTTTTCCATCTGGGTTTCATTTATAAAAAAAAAAAAATATTCTAATTAAATTACACATAGTGTACATATTTTAAGACGCGTTTGTTTTCAGGTCCTTTCCAGTCAAACACACAGTAATTGTAAAGTGCTTGGAAATGGATTGCACCTTTTGTAAGGGCATATACAGATTTCTGTTTCTCCAATTTCTTTCACATCTCTAGGATGGCCAGGTTGCCCATTCCACTGGCACCGTGGTAACGGAAAAACAGCAGATACTGGAACACAACCTGCAGGATATTCGGAAGAGAGTACAGGTTGGTGCATAAAATCACACTTTAGTTAACCAGATTTGTCATCTCCCCAAAGGCTGCTATTTCCTTTAATTGTGTTTATATTGCAAGATGTTTTTTTTTATGTTGTTGTAATAAAAATACATATATATTTCTTATTATTATGCTGACAACATATTTATTTCCATTCACTGTATTGATAGAACTTAAAACATGAAGAGGTGCAACTAGGGCTGTCAATAGAATAAAAGAATTGTGATTAATCTCCTGATTTCTGATTTTTAAATATGCTGTGATTTAGAAGACCCTTTAAAGCATTTTTTTCTCCCTGAAATACACAAACCCCTTAGCACCCCATTTTAACATACTGCCCTTGAGCACACAAAGAGGGTCTCATATATTACCCCTTATGGGGTACAGCCTCTCACTCATCCAGCTGCCTTACCTCTTCTACAGGATATGGAGCAGAAGATGAAGATGTTGGAAAATCTGCAAGATGACTTTGACTTCAACTACAAAACTCTTAAAAGTGCTGGAGGTATGATGAGTACATGTTGCTGCCATTTCTCTCTGTCTCTAAAATAGCCTCAATCAAATCTCAACTAATCTGTTACGATTCAGAGTTGTCCCAGGACCTGAATGGAAACAGCCAGGCAGCAGCCACCAGGCAGAAGATGTCTCAGCTGGAGCAGATGCTGAGCGCTCTGGATCAGCTGAGGAGGGTGAGATACAGAATCAAGTCACAAAATACAGTCTTGATTTTCTAGGGTTTTGAAAATGCCAGCCAGCAAGTTCTTCAATACATTCACACTAATCACCCAAGGGTCAAAAGTTTAAAAGGTTTTTTTCTGTTTTGCAGCAAATAGTCACTGAGATGGCAGGGCTGCTGTCTGCCATGGACTTTGTGCAGAAGAACCTGACAGATGAAGAACTGGCCGACTGGAAGAGGAGACAGCAGATCGCCTGCATTGGTGGACCACCGAACATCTGCCTAGACCGCTTAGAGACATGGTACACAGTCCGTTCACAACCAAAACTGCTTTTCAATTGCGCCTTTTTGTGGATTGGTTCATTTTTTTCGAATCCCTGTCTTTTCAGGATTACTTCTTTGGCTGAGTCGCAGCTTCAGATAAGACAGCAGATCAAGAAGCTGGAGGAGCTTCAGCAGAAGGTATCCTACAAGGGAGATCCGATTATTCAGCACCGCCCAGCTCTGGAGGAGAAGATTGTAGACCTGTTCCGCAGCCTTATGAAGAGGTTTGAAATCACTCGCTTCTGCGTAAACTTGGTATGCGATATAATGCGATAAAACAGGATCTGATGGTTGATGTTTGCTTGTGTCACTGCAGTGCGTTTGTTGTTGAGAGGCAGCCTTGTATGCCCATGCACCCTGACCGACCACTTGTCATCAAAACAGGAGTTCAGTTTACCACCAAAGTCAGGTGGGTACATTCAGAGGTGAGTCAGAGGGGAAAGACGCATAAATGCAAATTTGTAAATTTTTCCACCTCCTCTCTTTCAGGTTACTTGTGAAATTCCCAGAGTTGAATTACCAGCTGAAGATAAAAGTGTGTATTGACAAGTAAGTCTGACGTCCTACCTGTTACATCAGAATGAAATGATTTTGACGGGGGCAAATTTGAATCTTTTCCTCCTGTCTTCTGCAGGGAGTCGGGTGACGTGGCAGCCATTCGAGGGTGAGTTTTGAGTTTAAAATGATGATTTGTATGGTGTGGTTTGTATGGTTATTTGTCGTTTTATAGACTGATTTATATTAGCCAGTATTTGGGCATTGAAATAAACATTTCATTAAAATATAAATTTTTTTAGAAGTATTGTGGGATATTTTTTTGTTTTTGTTTTTTTTAGCATTAAATTATATTGGATGGTTGCAATAAAAAGAAGTCCCTCCTCTCTGCTTGTACTTGTAAAGGTTATGGATTCCTCTTTTTCTTTTCTTTCAGTTCACGAAAGTTCAACATCCTTGGCACCAACACAAAAGTGATGAACATGGAAGAATCCAACAATGGCAGCCTGTCAGCAGAGTTCAAACATCTGGTAAGCTCAGCCATTACGCAAGTCTTTTTTTTCTTTTTCTGGCTCACAGAACCAGACACACTGTTGGCTCTCAAAAGCAAAATTAAACTCCCTTAATATCTGTATTTATTTCTGTACCAAGTATGTTCAGCATTGAATTTATTTAATCTCAAGCATGTTCTTTAGTTTTGTATTTGTCTTCGTAAAGAAGTACATTAACATTTGAACTTTTTATTAGGCGCAGAAATGATGGTTGTGTGAAAACAAAACATGCATTTTAAAGTGTCCTTCTATAAAGTGTACAGTATAATTATAATATGAAGTAATATTAATTAACTACATGTACTTACTAAATGTTAGGGATAGGATTATGTTTTTTTACCTTAGTTACTTGCATGTAATTAATTGTTATTCTAATATTATGTGTAATATTTGTAACAAGGACACCTTGAAGTGTTAATTATTTCACAGTGGTAAGCTCATAATTTTTAAGTGTAAAAGGTGTTTAAATAATTAAATAAATAAAAATATATACATCTAAAATATTATTTTTAAAACCATATACATTTTCCATTTACATTGTTACATTTGTTTTATTTAACATTTTTACTATAAATTATGATTGCTTACTATTATTTATTTTTATTATTATTATTATTATTATTATTTTTTAAAAAAACTATTTATTGGATCTGCCCTACAAGCTTCAAGAAGACAAGATCAGCTGTTGGCTGAATGTTGCCTGAATTAGTCCTGATTTTTTTGTCTGTCTTTCAGACTCTTCGAGAGCAGAGATGTGGCAATGGAGGACGAACCAACAGTGACGTAAGTCTTTGTATAATTAGCATTATGCCACAGTTTTTAATTCAATTCAGGGTTTCTAGTGAAGAAGTCAGTGTAAACATTGACCCTTTTGCCCTCTGAACTACAGGCGTCTCTGATAGTGACCGAAGAACTTCATCTGATCACGTTTGAGACCGAGGTCTACCACCAAGGACTAAAGATCGACCTTGAGGTGAAAACCACATGCATAAACGACACGCGCTTGCCGCTTAAACACCTTATTTTTATCAGTATTTTAGAATAAAAATAAAATGTCAGACATGTCTTATCATGACAGGGTTCCTGTCACAAAGGCGCTGTCCTGTTGGGCTGTTTATCAAATTGAAGATGATAATAATATTACACTATTAAAGTAGCGATTAAGTCCATCACACTGTTTCTGTTGATTGATTCAGCGCACTGAAAGCCAATAAGGTCATTGTGATAGGCCGTCGTCATGGTGCCAGCAGTGGGAGGATATGAATATATAATCAGGCAGCGTGTCCTTGGGTGATCTCCTACTTATTAAACCCCTAAATGCACACAGTGCTGCCTATATGCCCATTATGTGCTGATAAGACTACATGGAAAATCATTCCTTTTCTGTGGATATACACAACGTGCTCTCAGAAAATACCAACACACACAGCAGGTTAATTAAACCAGATAATTAAGCCTTGCTTGAGAATTATTCTGCCTCAGGTCTCTATTTGCACTTATCAGATTTCCAACTGAGCGAGCTGTACAAAAATAGCAGGATTTGTTATTCTAGATTATATATAAATGTCTTTTATCTCTGCAGACGCATTCTCTCCCGGTGGTGGTCATCTCTAATATCTGTCAAATGCCAAACGCATGGGCGTCCATCCTGTGGTACAACATGCTGACTAACCATCCCAAGGTTTGAAATGAATCCGGAGCGAGCCATGCTTACTGTTATCTCGGGATCTTGTGTAGGTTACTAAGAATTCTTCCTCTCTGTCTTGACAGAATGTGAATTTCTTCACCAAGCCTCCCGTAGGAACGTGGGATCAGGTGGCTGAGGTGCTCAGCTGGCAGTTTTCATCCACAACCAAGAGAGGACTCACCATCGAGCAGCTCACCACACTGGCAGAGAAACTTCTGGGTATGTGTGTTTGAGTGGAGTTGAAAAATATTGCATGTCTGTGTCTGTGTCTGTGTGTGTCTGTGTGTGTCTGTGTGTGTCTGTGTGTGTCTGTGTGTGTCTGTGTGTGTCTGTGTGTGTGTGTCTGTGTGTGTCTGTGTGTCTGAGTGTCTGAGTGTCTGTCTGTGTGTCTGTCTGTGTGTCTGTGTGTGTGTCTGTGTGTGTGTCTGTGTGTGTGTCTGTGTGTGTGTGTGTGTGTGTGTGTCTGTGTGTGTGTGTGTGTGTGTGTGTGTGTGTGTCTGTGTGTGTCTGTGTGTGTCTGTGTGTGTCTGTGTGTGTCTGTGTGTGTGTGTGTGTGTGTGTGTGTGTGTGTGTCTGTGTGTGTGTGTGTGTGTGTGTGTGTGTGTGTGTGTGTGTGTCTGTGTGTGTGTCTGTGTGTGTCTGTGTGTGTCTGTCTGTCTGTCTGTCTGTCTGTCTGTGTGTGTGAACAAAACTAAGAGATAGAAACTGTTCTTTTACACTTTTATGTCCCGCCTACAAGCACTTGAGTCTTTAAAAATGTAAAATACTACAATTATTAGCATTATGGCATTATAATTATTAGCATTCTAGAAGAAAGACTCTTTCTAGACTCTCTAGACTCTTTAAAGAAATAAGACTAAAAATTAATGAAACTGTTCTGTTGAAAATAACAGAATATGCCAGTATTTGATGTAAAACCTACATTGAACCTGTACATTAATAATAAATGGCAAATGGAATGAATGCATAAAAAAACAAAAAATATGAGGTGGATTACTGTTTTGAAAATATAGATATGACCAATATACAAGATGTCAAATTGAACATTCAAGACACGTTCATATTTATTGAAAGAAGAGAAACCAGCTTGTGACTGTGTAAAACATATTTTCACTGAATGTGCAATTTTAAAGGATACTGGACAACATTTTTTTCATAAAATATAGGCTCTAGACATTTTTAAAAGGTCTCTTCTAGAAAGATTCTTACAATCTTTGTCATTGATTAAATTGAAAGATTCTTAATGTTTTTTTTTTTTTTTGTTTTTTTATCCTTACTACTGTTGTTACTTGAAAGTTATTGTATATTGCTAATTGATTGCTACATCATTTACTGTATTATTGTAAATGATTTATTGAAATGATATTGTTAGCGTTAAATCTGTTTAATTGTGCATTTCTGTCTTTGTATAGGTCCTTGTGTAAACTACTCTGGTTGCCAGATCACATGGGCCAAGTTTTGCAAAGTACGTTGCTATAACAAAGTTTTGTTCCCTGTTCTGTGTTAAATTTAGAGCAGATCAGACCAGCTCATCCAGTTTCTACCCTGAACTTGTTGTGCTTGTGTTTGTGTGTTGCAGGAAAACATGGCAGGAAAAGGTTTCTCGTTCTGGGTGTGGCTAGACAATATCATTGACCTAGTGAAGAAATATATTTTGGCTCTATGGAATGAAGGGTGAGAACTTCTGCTGTGTGCATTCATAGTTAATTACATCAATCACCGCTTCAGTGGATATATCAAGCTTTTGTGTATGTGTGTCAGGTATATTATGGGCTTCATCAGTAAAGAAAGAGAGAGAGCAATCCTGAGCCCAAAGCCTCCTGGGACATTCCTGCTGCGCTTCAGTGAAAGCAGCAAAGAGGGAGGCATTACCTTCACCTGGGTCGAGAAGGACATCAATGGTGAATGCATTTCTATGCGCTTTATGCTGCGTGTGCTGGCATAAGACTTACTTAATATTTAATACTTTGATTTAGTAAATGATTATTTTTTTCTTGTGCTGTCAAAACTGATTTTGGCAATCATAAAATTTGCCTGGACTGCTCAAATCGTCCGTAGTTAGAATATGTGAAGCATCTGCGTCTCTGTATGTGTGTGTGTGCAGGGAAGACCCAGATCCAGTCGGTTGAACCGTACACTAAGCAGCAGCTCAACAGCATGTCTTTCGCTGAGATCATCATGGGCTACAAGATCATGGATGCCACCAACATCCTCGTCTCGCCGCTGGTCTACCTCTACCCCGATATCCCCAAAGAGGAGGCATTTGGCAAGTACTGCCGCCCCGAGGCCCAGCCGGACACAGAATTCCCTGATCCTGGATGTGGTGAGTGTGTTTAGTGGGAATATTATTCATTCTGGCATGAAAAAGCAGCACGCGTGTCTGTTACTTGGCCGTGTATGTCTCAGGCTCATTTATTTTGGAATTGACTATTTTAGCGTTTGCACTGAATGGGTGTGGTTTACCAGAAACTCTCAGCTTCTGAGGAAATTGTCTAAGAATAAGATTAGAGAGAATGCAAAAGCATGGCTTTTTGGTTAGACATGTTACAGTTAAAAAAAAAAAAAAATGTGGTTGGTATTTTATTTTTTTATTGTTTAGATATTAATGCTCTTAATCAGCAAGGAGACATTGCATTGATCAGAAATAACAGAGTAAACTTTTTTTTTTTGTTACAAAAAAGGGTTTCAAAGACATTTTTAATCAAAAATGTTCAAATTCCAAGAAAACAATTGCAATCAACATCGATAACATGGATGAATTTATCACTTTAAAATTAAATGACTGTTCACATGTTGATAGTAAAGACTTTCAGTGTTCCAAAAAATTCAAGTAAAAGCATTTTTGTTTTCTGTTCATCAATGGTTTACAGAAAAATGTTAAGCACGCAACTGTTTTAAACATTGATAATGCTATGAAATGTTTCTCGAGCACCAAATCACCTTATTAGAATATTTTCTGAAGGATCGTGTGACACTTCAGAAGACTTAAGATTTTATGTAATTTATTTATTAAAAAAGGTGAAAATCGCACAGGTTCTTGAGGTTCAGCATTTCATTTTTGAGCAAACTGTTGTTCCAAGAAAGAAGCTGATTTCTTACTGACAGAAGCTCACTGAAGACCTGACAAATATTAATTCTACTTGTTTATTAACGCAACCATTTGTTGTTCTTTCAGTAATTCAGCCTTACCTGAAGACCAAGTTCATCTGTGTGACACCGTGAGTAGCTTTTTTTTTCGTTTTTATCTAGTATGTGTGTGAATGCTGGACCTTGCTGGAGTCTCTGTTTTCTCTCTCTGTTCTCTTGTAAACTTTGACATTTCTGGTGACTCTTTAGGCAGGAGCACATGCAAAGTACTCCTCTCAGTTCTCTTTACAACATGGATCAGGGATGTAGCCACCAAGGACTCTTCACAACATCCTTTAAACCATAATCTTGCACAAGAAGAGAGATAATTTTTGATTTTTTTTTAAATAAGCCTTGCACACGATCAACAAAAGGAAGCTCAGGGTTAATTTACATGTATATACACACATGCCTTGTGGGTAACCATTGTGTAAACACTTTGACACTGTGATTTTCAGCTCTTAGTTTAGTTTTAAAAAATGAAGTGAAATATGTAAATGTAATTTTAAAAATCTTAAATTTTTGCTAATTTATTTTTAAAAGTTCCACATAAAAGTGAAAATGTACAGTTTTCCGTAATATGTTTTCTAAATGATGATTTGCACAATTAATGGACAGTCGTTCCACGTTATTCCACATATTGTTTGTCTTGTTAATTTCTGTTTGTCGTGGTCGATCTAAATACTGCTTGATCTTGAATGTTTATGTTGATTTAATGAGTCAGTTTTACATTGTGGTACTATATCGTGTTACTCAACGTAGTATATAATAAACTGTACATGACAATTACTGTACGTTCGGTAACAAGCCTGGCTACAAAAAAACATTTGGATGGAATAAAAGCTGCTTCAAACTCAGTCCTGCTTGAATCACGAATGCTTTCTGTGTTTGTAGAGGACTTGGACGTACTAAAGGTCATGTATGTGAGCTTTAGCGTGCGTGCGTGTCTGTGTTAGGCAGGCTATAAACTGACCTCTCTTCATAGGTGTCCTTCCGTCTTCATGGACTTCCCGGACAGTGAGCTGCTTGGGAACGGCTTCCCTGGGTAGGCATTAGGGAGCTGCTTTATGTGCGTGAATGAGACATGAACGCTTGTGGTCAAACGTACTCCTGTAGGCGTCTGCTAACATAGATTATTCCTTTTAACATCTCTGGAGCTTGACCAAGGGTGTCTGTTTACTCACTTCATCTCTTTATAGCTAGGTCTGGATGTCACTGAAACTTCATTTCACTGAAACTATAAAAGTTACAACTGCTGTCTAAATACTATCTACTTTGTGTCGGTGAACTAGTTCCTCTGTAGACAAGGGGATATTTTTGCGGTTTCTACTTCATTTCTAAGCTCACAAGCTATCTTTTCTGTATCGGTGTGCAATATATTTTCACACTTTGGAAAGGAAGGGGTTGCCTTCTCTCTCCTATTCGTTTCTTTCTCTCTTTTTGCCCCCATATAGAAGTTTTGTTTTATGTGGTATATAAATGGTTTGCTTCCTCTGTGTTTTAAACAATGTGGAGGAAATAGTTTCTGATGAAAACTGAATCTCGTGTGTTACCCTTATTATGATTGGGGTAAGTAAACCGTTTCTATAGGAACTTGAATCACAAATATGATAAACGCTATTTCAACCAAATTTCAGCATATCTCTCATTTACAACAAATACGAAAGCATAAAACAGCATTAAGTAGTATAAATGGTATCACCTGTTAGAAATGATAATTACATAATGCAGTTTCCGTTATATAAATGTACAATCAGTGATTTTGATTTTATCAACAAAACAACAGCATTAACCGTAGCACTAATGACAACAATACAATGGTTTTAGTTGCATTATTTATAGATGTTTAGACGTTGTCTTCAGGGCATTCTGGGTGTTTCATAACCTAGATGAGGTAAGATAAGGGAGACGAGAAAACTGACCAACGACCAAACTAACGACTTCATCCACTCTTTAACTGTTTTCACTGTTTATACACAGCACACTGTATTTTTTCAATTAGAAGTCTATATTACCCATGGATCTTTTGGCATAAGACCAAAAATACAGAAAATGTATGAGAATACACTGCTTCTTCTGAATGGCTGTCTGTAAATGGAAAGAGATGCTTTCTGCTAACGGTGTAGTTTGTGGATTAACTAACTGGACCATGCTAACCAACACCATCAAGAATATTTTCTGCACACTTTAGTGCTCAGTATTCAGAATTCATTCACATCTTAAGACAAATGACACCTTTACTTGATCTGTACTTGTAGTAACTTTCCGCAGCTGTTTAATCAGCTAGAACCAGCTAAAATCTGAACAAATGTAGTGTAAAAATTGGAGATATACTTTCCCAATGATTGAGTACCCATCTCATCCAGCTTTTGCTTGAGATTTTGGAAGGTAGTCGGGACTTTTGGTGATCCAGGATGGAAAATAAGTTCTTGGCTTCAACTTTTTTTGGAAGTCTTATCAAAGGGCTTAGTGAGTTCTCCAGATTGGTCCTGGTAATGTTGGCATAAGAAAGTGTTTCAGGAAAACTGCTTACACCAGCTTCCTAACAGCTTGTACCATTCCTCATACTGCAAAGATAAACAGAATATGACTCTTTTCAATACGATATGTGCCAAATGTGGCTTTTAAGATTGATGATGTTGTTCTTGGGCAGCCTGCGTCTTAACATGCAGTTCATCCCTCTATTGTTCTGATTTACGCTAAACAAACTAAAATTACAGGGAAAAAAAATGTTTTAGTATTGTCTTTGTTGGAAATCTTGTCTAGACCGCAAATAAATACGCATTGAGCTATTAATTCTATTAAAAAGAAAAAATAAACAAAGCTTGATTTAATTTACCAGCAACCTGACGCATTAGACATGATCGACAAAGCAGTCTAGGCTTGATCTAGACTTCAGCTCCTCTAAACAAACAAGAAAAACTGCCCATGAGTGGTTTGGAGTGTTAACAAACAGGCACAGGCAAAGTTTGACCCCTAGTAAATCATTCCCCAGGGTTAAACTAATGGGCAGCCAAGCAGAAAGCAATTGACTGGGTCAGATATAAGTGCATGTCAGCATGTTTCTACATTAATGCCATTCAAAAGTAGCTGTGTGTTCTCACAAAGTATTTACATATGAATGTAATTTTATTACAATAGTGGTGTTTTCCACACTGTAATATAAATTGATCGATCATAGCATTTACAGCTCAGGTCATTGAAAAGGGAAAAAGTTAGATTTCAGCTACATTTCAAAGTTACATTTACATTCATGCATGTCAGCTACGTAGTAATATACATGTTCAGTGCACTGTGTTGAATCTGCTGTTTCAACATCCTCTAACACCTGACCAGAACGGTTCTCTGGGAGAGTTCACCCCAGAATCAAACTTCTGTCATAATTTACTCCCCTCATGATCTACATATGGCTCAGTTGCGCTTCGGACGTCCCAAGTTTATAATAATAATAATAATAATATACTCCCCTCATGTGGCTCCAAACCTCTGATGATATTGGAGATCTTTGACTTGCCTATAAAGGGGACAAGATCTTTTATGTCACACGGTAGAAAGAAAGTCATACAGGTTTTGAATGCCATAAGGACAGAAGTTTCATTTTGGGGTGTGCTATCTTTTTAATTTCCCAAGTGATGCCCCTTATGTGTATGATGAGTGCGGGAATGTGCAAATATTACAGTAAAGGTTTACTCGTTACTTGGCGAATGAACCGTCATCTTACTAAATCCTAACGATCGTGTGTGAAGCTGGTCTGACGTGGGCCTTCTTTCTTTCCCAGGACTAACTCTGGCAACACCAGCGATTTGTTCCCAATGTCTCCTCGTACGCTCGACTCTCTCATGCACAATGAAGCCGCCGAGGCCAACCCGGGACCGCTGGGTAAGTCACAAAACAACTTTCTCAATATCCATTGCAGACGTTTTAGGGTCTCCTAATACTGTGAGTGCCTTTTCCCTGCAGAATCTCTCACTCTGGACATGGAGTTGAGCTCCGATCATCCCTCACCAATGAGAGAAGGCTTTGCAGCCTCCACGGTCTCAGATATGGACACCTGCCGAAATGCTTAGTTTTCTAACTTTTTAGTTCTTTTTTTTTTTTTTTTTGTCTCCACTTGGATTATGGAATTGTGTACATAACGCTTAGGTGCTACAGCTGCTTTTTTTATTTTTTTTTTCTCTCCGAGCCATTTGTTTCGCCTTTTGTTTAAACGGTCATAGCCAAAAGTGTGCAAACATAACAACAGTTTTAACCTTTCGTCCTTAATGCATATGTATCGGTATGCAAACGAGCTCATTCGACGATTAAGATGTAACTCTTTGCTTATTTTATAGGAATGGGAGGCCTTCAGTTAAGCTCTTTTGTTTGCAAATGAAAGTGTGAATATTACGGCTCTTTAAAATGTTTCATTGAGAACATTTGGCCATGACTCAATGGTAGTCATAATCTTTTTTTTTTTTTTTGATAACAGAAATAGCCTTTGACTTGTATTTGTTCACTGGTGTTAGCCAGTACAAAACATATTTTGCGCTGTTAGCATAGCATAGGGCCGGTGAATACTTTGTTCTTTATATTGATCTTTGACTCATGAGCGCGAAAGGGCTGTAAACGTCACTGTAGTATTGATGGAAAGGATTGGTACAGAAGTATCATTTATAGCAGGATGATGATGTGAAGTAAGTGCATGCAGGTCTATAACATCCCTTTTAGCTTCTGGTTTACGTGAATATAGTGTATTTTAATGTCGATGAAAAATATTTTACTCTTTTATTAAATGGTTTTCGGGAAGTGAATGGAAGAAGATAAATATGTATGATTATACATTACACGGACGAACAAATGTGATATTGTGTAACCATGTTATTGTGTAATCCAGTATGATGTTTAGTGTGCTAACGTGGATGGCAACAAAGATCTTGGACAGAGCCAGCAGGACTATATTGACACAGACTCACATACATGCACATATATAGAAATACGCACACATATTTATAATTTCATTCTTTAATTCACTGATCATTGGTGTTGTAAGGTAGCACCTCGATAGAAAATATGATTGAAAATGATGTTTCTTCATTGTGTAACCGCTTTTTAAACGTCTGTCAGTCTAGGTTTGTTTCCCACTTTGTGTATCTGTACCTTTAACTCTCACTTAATGGTGTGTATACTGTGTGTGTGTATATATATATATATATATATATATATATATACATATATATATATATATATATATATATATATACACTGCACTATGTATATTCACTTTATTGTACAATGAATTCTTTGAGAAACCGTTATCAGCTATTTGTGTCCTTGATGCATTTCTTCAGTTATCCGGGAAATAAAAAAAATTATGGATCTGTAATTTTTTTTTTTTTTTTTTTAATGAAATTAAAACGTCTGATCAGCAAAGATGCATTAAATTGATTAAAGCATCAGTAAACACATTTGTTGCAACAACAACCAAAAAATCGATTTCAAATAAATATTTAGCATTCAACAAAATGCTGAAAACAACGAGCACAACTTTCATATATATTCATTCAAAAAAACCCATAATACTTTAAACATGACGCAAATGAAAATGGCATAAAAAAAAAGATTAAAAAAAAGGCTGAACGGCTGTATTAAACTACGTAGGCTACAGTTAGCAAATTCAGCACTGGCATTTACATGGTCTTCCTGTAATAAATGGTCTTGAATAGTTGCTCTGTGGGGGCATTTTATCACTCAGAGGAACAGAATTATGTGATTATGTTTCGGTGGATGTTTAAAGGTCATTCTTCCTAAATGAATCTCATCTGCCTTCTCGCAAATGGTAATTACTGAGTGTTTATCTCTCTCCGTCTACCTGTCATTACCTCAGCCATTCTGCTCTAAAGGTTAAAGAGAGATAGATAGAGACCCCGAATTGGACACTGCGCATTGACCTTTTGTCAAGGTTCTTTGATCAGACGTCCGGCTGTTTGCTAGGTTTGCAGTAATGACGTTTATGCTTTCAAATGTTTGCACTTGTGCAGTCCGGTGACTCAGGGGGACTGAGAAGAAATCAGTTTCAACTCTATTATGCTTATGTAAATAGGAAAGGAATCAGAAGTTACTTGTGTTTGGTTACCTTTTCCACTTCCAGATCCATAATGCAGCATTACAGTTTATTCCCGGCAAGCCCTCTGTTAAGATGCATATATTCTTAGATTTAATACGTTGGCTTTGCATGAGTCCATTCGTATGGCTGCATTGTGATATTAACGAATATATAGTTATTGCATCAATACATTTTTTAAAGGGAATGTAAATCCAAAAGCAAGAGTTTGAAGTTAAAAATGTCTTAATGATAGATGTTAAAGATGCCGCTTTTCGCTGCGCAAGACATTGACTGATGGACTGGAGTCATCATTACAGTGATGTTTTTATCAGCTGTTTGGACTCGTTCTGACGGCACCCATTCGCCTATTAAAGCTACATATGTTCTGATGAAGAAACAAACTCAACTACATCTTAGATGACCTGAGAGATCTGCTGCGGTCAAGAAAACAGATACAAGTATAAATATCCTTTGCTTTAATATACATGTCTAGACAAACGTGGGACGCAAACATCCTCTTATCATCCAGAAAAATCTAAATGCGTGCCCTCTGACTCTACAAACTCCCCGCGGTGTCTCTCTAGGAGAGTGAACATGCTGAATCAAAGTTTTCATCTTGCCAAGATGGAGTCCATCCAATGCAGGCTGTTTATCAGCTGCACCCGAAGAGCTGTGCAGGGCAACTGTGTGTTTCCTCTCGTCTCAGTAATTAAAAAAAAAAAAAAAAAAATATATATATATATATATATATATATATATATATATATATATATATATATATATATATATATATATATATATATATATATATATATATATATACACAGTATTATCCACACATAAACGCTTTAGTTTGAATAGCATTTTTTTTTCATAATTCAGCTACACCCTGAGCTTATTACAGCATCCAGTGAGACGAGCCCTATCCTCGAGCCTGTGAATGTAATAGTGTTGTTTGACCAACAGGGGGCAATATCAACCTATTCAATATAGCCGCACAGAGCACTCATTTAATTACCACGTTTAGGAGATAATGCAATAACTGCACCAGTTTTAATTAAAACCCATAAAGAATGAGTCTGGAGAGAGAATGCGCTGAAAAGACACTTAAAGGGAAAAAATGTTACGCTCCTTTACTTTATTTGCAAGCTGCTTGTAAGCTATAAATATTACTACCCACTACTAATAAGACTTTCGTGCGATTTTACTCATGTATCAAAGGCATGTCACTACATGTACGCTCTCTAACCCGTAAAACACGCCGTGACCCCGCTTGTGCCCGCAGTCCTTTGATCACAGCATGTCGCGTGCGCGTCCAGCCCGGATCCGGTTTTCACGCGTCCGAATAGAACGTGGTTTTTTTTTTCGTCTCCGAAGAACGGAGATGGAGGACAGGAGAAATAAGGGTCGCAATGAGGGATCTCCTTCAAGATCTGGCCGTTTCCCAGAGCCGCGCTCCTGAGCCGGGAAAAGTGCTGAGCTCGCAGCTGAAGATGAAGTCTGTTCAGAGCGAACGCCTACGTTACCCATCTACATTAACAACACCACTGGCTTTACCTATGGCTATCATCGTAGTATTATATTTGCATAATAAGTAGGCTATATTACAGCACATTTTAACCCACGCTTGCTAAATTAATTTGCTATGGCTCAAAGAAAAAATATTATATTATCCCATTTTAGCATATATATATATATATATATATATATATATATATATATATATATATATATATATATATATATATATATATATATATGCACATACACACTATTTCACTAAAAGGTTTATTTTCTGACCCATAATCTTCCATAACCTTTCCATAGGTTTGTAATTACTGCATAATAATTGTGTACTATTATGATTCGTTTCAAGGCCCGTTTGTTAAGTTATTGAAAATGCAACGTTTTAAAAAAAACCGCATACATTGTGATGTTTACATTACTAATAATAAATAACCTGCAGGATTTTCTGCATGCTCGGGAACCTTGTCAGCTCTAGAACAGCTGTAGGCCATTCAAAATGTTATCTTTTATGTCGTTGTGTTTTCAGCTCAAAGTAAACAGTTTTTCCGCGTTATGTGTCGCCTCAAGTCACGCGTAAAGGCTCATGCCCAATCAGCAGTCCTCGCGCTCCGCTAACCGTCTTTATATTTCACAAGCCCCACCCCGCCCCGAGCGCAGAAATTAAAACCCCGAAATTATAATTTGCCTTTTTAACTTTTTAACTATGTAAACAACTACAGCGAACTACCCTACGTTTTCCTTACCTCACAGCTCCTTGCATAAACTACGCTACTCTCTCACTAGTGAAACAACACCGGAAGCGGGCGGTTAGAAGTGCGAAATATGATTAGAATTCCGAGTCATTTCCGCGAGTCGGCTCTTTTGAACAGCTCGTTTAAGAGAATAGCTTCAAAGCACAGCGAGTCCTTACGTCATGACGTAATTGCGCTGTCACGTGGTCTCAACTTGTGACATATTACGTGTTAAATCTTACCGGCACAGCTATTTGTATGCTATACTTATATATTACTTACATTGATTAAGTTTTATTAATGAAGGGGTTCAGGTGAGTATTTTTTTTTAATTGTGCTTCAGTTCACTTTGTTGGAGGCATTATCGAGCCCATAAAAACAAGTAGAACCTAATTAAAATGCATAATTTACAGTTACATGCTAATGTTTATGGCTAAATAAATAAATAAATAAATAACGTTTTCCACATTTTGTAAAACACATTTTATTGAAGTTTTTTTTAATTTAAGTGTTTTTATATATATATATTATTTAGTGTTCATTAAAATGTCATGCGTAGCCTATTTGTAACATTTCAACTGTTCTCTTTTAAAAGTAATCTACTTTCGATCCTCTTGTTATCGTTAGGCTATTTCTCGGTTCATAACGAATCGGACAGGTCCGAAAGCTTCTCAGTTCAGTGTTTTGTTGACTCGAGAACCTCTCGGACCTGTTAATGGATTTTGCGAAACGATTCAGATGATTCAATAATGCGAGTCGACTCAAACGAACGATTAATTCACGAATCGGACATCGCCAAGAGCGAACGAGCTAGCGAGAGAGAGAGAGAGAGAGAGAGAGAGAGAGAGAGAGAGAGAGAGAGAGAGAGAGAGAGAGAGAGGAGGGGTGGAAGCACATGAAAAACTGCGTAACCCACTGCTGGTTGAGATAGACGGGGCAGAAAGGTTGCCTTTCTGGGTCGTAGGCGCTATCTGGAGCTTTGCTGCACTTTTATGCGAAACGACAGCGGATTGAGAAGACCTGCCGAGGTTTGTTTAATGCGCCTGTGCGCTTTCAGTGTGTCTTAAATGTTGTTTGTCGATGCCAAATGTTGTTGTTTTAACTGCACGGTTGTTTATAAACAAATGTCCACGGTTGATCTTATTGAGGCTCCACCGGGCTGGACTTTTCACGCTGAAATGAAGCTGTTTACTTCAACTCTCAGTGCTTCCAAAATACACGGCATGTCCAATAGAATAGTATTTAAAAGGTTCCCGTTCGGTTCAAGATAGTGCGCGTTGGCCACCGGTGTTTCGCAAGCCCCGAGCTCTTGCACCCTGTTTTTTTTTTATCGGATCAACAGGCAGAGAGTCCAGCCCCCCTCCAGCACGCCTGTCAAGTCTCACGGACAGTCCAGCTCACATTTCCAACTCCATTCCAGTCCGGCGAGCGCAGCTCCGCGCTCCGGCGCCTTCGACCGGTTCGCGTTTGAAGTGAATTCTGACCCGTTAAGCGCTCGGCGGAAAACGAGCGCGCTCTCCGAGCGAAAGTTTTCGCCAGGCTGTTGAATCTACCGTTATCAGGGGCCGACCTGAGCCGTGGCGCGGAGCTGTCAGCGAGCAGCGCTTCTCTTGGGCTCGTGCTTAAAGAGACAAATGGGCTTCGGTGGGGGAAAGTTTATTATGTTAAGAGTTAATGATTGAAACGTTGTGACGGTTCGCTCGCCACGATACAGCACGGTTGTGGCTGGAGGTTCAAATAAGGCAGGAGCGTGTTATTAAAGCCGTACCTCTCGCCGAATTGAGAAGTGTCCTTCCGTTTTAAGGTGTCACATTCATTCTGGCCACGCGACTTCCACTGCAAAGAAACAAGAAGATTACGAGAAAGGCGCGCGCGCACGCTCACTTAGACTTGGGTTATAACCGTTATGTTAAGGGCAACGGGTACTTTATAATTTGTGGATCCCTCTAGTCTCCGACACTCACGACAGTTGCCCTAGTGCGAAAGTTGAAGGCATGTTCTTTATTTTACTCTTTGATATTATCTTCCACAGCAGATTCTTTTATCTCCCGTCATGCAATTTGTTAGTTTCCGTTCAGCAGTGTGTTCAAGTGTGTGCATGCGTGCGAATTTTGTGCAATCATATAAGCTGTGTAACCTATACATGTGCGTCGTACCTATGCGATTCTATTAATGGATAAGACATGGCTTTCTTGCTTGCGCTAAAATGCACTTAAAAAAAACAAAACAAAAAAAAACCAAACACGTTATAGCCTATAACGGATTAAAGTCGTGTGCTCTGTGGTAATTTTGTGATATATTTGAGATATGATTGCTACCTTTCCAGTCGTATTTCCAGTAGTAGCCTATTGTAATGTATCAGATTGCTTTATGACTCACATGTAACCAAAATGCAGAGTATGAATTAAATTGATCAACAAGCAGAAAAATCGCACGCATGCGCAGAGCAGAGGAGGCCGCCGTGGATATTATTTGATCAAATTGAACTCTATGTAAAAAGTGTTCTTGATCGTGTGTTGCACTTATTGGCATGGCTTTTATTTGATATATGGCAAACATGTTGCTTTGAATTGGTCAATCGTAGCCTTCTCGGTTTATTGAGCGATTGAAGACATTAGTTGTCAAATAGCATCAGTAACAACGTGTGAGCCAGGAATCACTAATACTTTCATATCAATGTTTTCCTATTTAAACCCACATTGTCAAATGACTGAATGCAAGTACACTCTCATTAGTAATTAGCAACCATTAACCGTATGAATATGAACCGTTAGATATGAATCATCATGTGAAGTTCGGGAAGGGATTTGATGCAAGACTTCCAATTCCTGTGTATACATTAATAAATAACAAGTAAAAAGTGAGAATAAGCACTGTCTACTGGAAATACATAATACATTAGAAGCTGTTTTGCCTTTGGTAAAAATGTTACCAGCATTACGATGCATCAGACGGTGAAGTCATAAACTGATTAAGTCAGATTCTTAGCCCAATTTGTAACATATTACACAAGTCTTTCATTTCAAATTGTGTTTTGCATTAGCTCAACCGGAGGAGGCTTATGAGGTTTGTGTTTGCATTTCAGGCGGGAGAAATGTGGTTCTCGATGAGCACTTAAGAGCCGCTTAAGTAGAGTGTTTATGTACTTGACCAGTGTCAGTCACTTATTGATCCAGCGCTGTACTAGCTTTCCTTTAAGATGTGTTTTCAGTTGGCAGTAATTTAGCATCGGAGGGGATTACTTAAGACCACACAAGCTTGGAAACAGCTGGCCTGTCATGACGACAAAGAGTAAACAAACAAATTGGGGGGCAAACATACAAATTGCTGGGTGTTTGCACTAAAAAATCTGTATCTGGTTTAAGCCGTCCCATTTGGTTTCTTTCCGTAGGGTACATGACAGGTAAAAATGTTTTATTTAAAAGTTTCATTTATTATTTAAATGTATTAACTTGAGTGTTTTAAATTGCTTATTTCCCTACTTACATTTACACGCTGGATAATTTAATGTGCTATAAATGTTTTTTTGTTTGCTATTTCTACACCTGTAGAAAAAGGTGCAGATCGTTTTCGTTCTCTCTTAATTAAAGGTGTCTTTACACAACCAAGTTAAGGCACAAAATGGTGTGTAAAGAATCAAAGTAGTATAAAGTGCAATGCAGTGGCTGTGTAAATGCATATATTCCACCTCTGAGCAGCCTTATGTGTGTATAGTCTGAGTAATGACAATAAATGCCACTTCAGAAATGTTTTTGCGCCACATGTGCATCGGAAAATTGACGTAATTTTGTATGGCTCAAGCAGCACTGCAAAGGAGGCACAGAAGATGATGCTCAGAGACGGTTTAAAGGCATTTGTATTTTCTGTATACTTTGATATTAGGGGCTGAGGTGAGTCTGAGCAGGTATAGTTTAGTCTGGCATGATGAGGCACTGCGTTTAGATGAAGCATTGCGTTTTTGAATTTTGAGCAGTCACAGAGAAGCTGAGTAAAGACGCCTTTAGTTAGTGTCTCTTCCCACGACTGGAAGTCAAACACATGTTTGACATAATTGTTCGGCCAACCCTGCCTGTGAGAAATCAGGAATGTAGAGGATTTGGTGTGGGATTAGAAGGGAAACTCTGGTAAACCTCAGGTCTGTTGAAATATCACATTTCATAAATAAGTGAACTGGAGGTGCATTTGAACATTTAGCCCTGTTGGCACACCGTGTATTTGTTTAGCTGGACTGTACAACCTAGGTTGACCTGTGCTGCCAAAGTTTGCGCGGTTGATGCCCTCTTGTTGGAGTCGACACGCAGCGTTTAAGAGGGGCTGCCAGGGATGTGAGTGCCGTGCAGGGAATACGTTCAACATGTTGACCTGCATACTGTGTACAGAAGGAGAGGAAAAGATAGAGAGGCAAAAGGAGCTGAAAGAAGGGCCGTAAACCCAAGTAGAGGGCAGAGTTGTGCTGTTTTATTTGGTTACACATATATTTGTGTATTTTCTTGGAAAGCTCTTCTTTAACGAGCACCTGGAAATGCGAGAGCGAATCAAAGGTCTGTGCAGCACACTTGGCTTGTTTTTCTGGATTATACGCCTAATGATTCACATTTTCTTAACCAACATCTGTGGTTGTGTGCTTATGCCGTGATGAATATAGAAAGTCAAGCTTATTGTATCGATCATGCTCTAGGTCACAAAGTCAGCAGCTTTTCACTTTTTCACTTTTTTCTTCATTTGGTCTGCTTTAAGCAAGCAAACAGTTAGCATCATCCCTATAAACGACCTATAAGTGAGCAGAAGTCTCAATTTGTACACTGACTCGGTATATCACTGTCTGTCTCGTGGGACTTGTTTTCAAATGTGGAATCAAATAAAAGGCTCTTACGAGCTGGGGTTCAATTTAGTGAAACATGGATAGCTTACATCAGTGTGATTAATGATTGTCTGTTGTCTGTGCATCGACATTATGTTTTGTCAGTATTTGATATAATATTACTATTCAAAAGTTTGATATTGAGTAAAAGTTTGGTATTTGAAAACATTTTAACCCTCCACCAACGTTTCGCTGGTTCGCCACTGGTCTGTTTACGTGTCTTCATGTGTTTTGGAGGAGGCGTGGCTTTCAAAGCTAGCTTGCTATTGCTAGCCTCTTCAAAATTACCCTCCCTTTAATATGCTGTAGAGGGGATTAGCTCCCTTTCAGATTTGACCATCAGTAGACAATGGGATCTGGCTTGTAGTCAGAGTCCCAGTTCATCCCAAAGGTGTAGTGCATTAAGGATGCCAGTCAAGTTCTTCACTTCAAACTCACTAAATCATTTCTTTATAGACCTCTCTTGTTGTGCAGAACAGAAAAAGGTCACCTGCAAACTGTTGCTGCAAAGTTGCAAGCGAGGCATTGTATCCCGCAGCATTCACCGGGCCTCGCCAAACCCATTATATAGATGTTTGCATCCAATACGGTATGCATGTTCATGGAGCGTTCAAACGTTCAATGAATCAAAAGTAAGAGAGATTGAAGAAATGAAAGTAAGGGAATTTTAGCGAGTGCTAGTGCAGTTTCCTCAATTCTTGTTCATTCAGAAACTAGTACGCTCACTGTTTTGTTCAGTTTTACAGGAGCTTTATTTGAATATGCTCAGGTTTGTATGTGAAATTTATGTTAAGGACATCAACTAGACTGTAATCACTTAAAATCTTTGAGCTCTAAAACAGCTTAACTGAATATATATCTTTGACCACTGCAAGAGTGTGTTCTACTTTTTAGTTTCCTCTAAATCTATATTTATCAAACTCTTTCATGCGCTTTCACTTTCTGTTTGCGCCCTCACTGTGCATCTTTGCTGGTGTCTTCCTCTTCCAGTGTTTTTGTCTGTTACTGAGGTTTACACATTATCTGTTTTTTGGAGGTTTTTTTTTTTTTTTTTTTTTTTTTACGATCTGCTAACTGACCTTGACTGCCATCCGCCCATCCAGCGCTCATCTCGCTCTGTGCTGCTCGGTTAGACAGAAAGATAACACAGTGTTAGAGACACAGAGAAGCTGCTGTGGTTAATGTATGCCTGTTAGCAGTCACTCCCAATGAAATGGTGTTTATTGTAAAAGAGGAAAGACTTTGATCTTTGCTTCTAATTCTCATGCCATTTGCTCTGAAGTTGCTCACACCCACTGCAACTCTCAAAGTGTTGCATTTTTCTCATGTTTTTGGAGATGCAAATGTACATCCATGCTTTATAAATGATTTTTCTGACCTGCTATATCAATAATGACCATACGCTCCTAAAAATAAATATTCATTGTTAGCCTTTAAGGCATGATGAAGACCCTTTAGCATCCATGGAACCTTCACGTTTATCAAAATAGTGGAACAGTTTTCTTTCATTTTTAAAAAATCCTCTTATTTCTTGCATTTAATTGACAGATGCACTGCTGGACAATGACCAATAATAATTACTGTGATACTACAATTTTTTTATTTTCATGTTCATCACATATTAAGGCAGACAATTTTCTATACTTTATTAAATGGTATGTCAGTCAGCACCAGCACATATACTTTGTTTACTACCTGGAGATGATAAAAAACACAAATAAACCATATATTGTTGGAATTGTGTGTTTAATGTCTTTACGTTTCCAAACGTTTCTGGCTTTTATTCAGTCCATACAGTGATAGCTTTTCTCCAGATTAGGGATTTCCTGGTTAGGCTAATATTCTACATCCAAAGTAGTACACTGTTCACTTACTCCACAAACTAACTTCTCGAACATAGGATGCTGTAATGGATGGACCCATGCAGAAATCCTGTGCCACTTAAAAGTTCTGACAGTGTGAATGCAATCAAGAAAATTACCTTAGGGAAAAATTTTTTTTACTACCCGATGCAAAAGCCATTGTAAAGAGTGGGATTGATTTCAGTCAACAGATCATATTTGGGCCATTCCTCTCTGCTTTCATATGTGTAGAACAATTTGAGCGTCACCTAGCTGTCAGTCCGCAGGGGGTTTGAGGAATGACTGCTGTGTTTTTATTATTGATTGTCCACTGTGTAATTATCTCTCCACTTATGCACACTGGAAAGTCATACCTATTATATAATATCCACAGGGCACACACCAACAGAAGTGATAAAATGAATAATACTTTTCTTATGCATGTATGTGATTCATCTAAAAATTGTATTGTGAGCTGTTGTTGTTGTTTGAAATTTCGATTTCTCTGTAGGCAAAGCGTTAATTCATTTCATAGCTACCACCAACATGTCAATGAATAAGTTTTCTTTTAACAAGCAACAGTTACTGAGAGAATTAAGGGGTAAGGAACAGAGAAATGTGCTAAAATATAGGAAGTAGATGCACTACCTTTCAAAACTTTGGGGTCAGTTTCTTATTTACAGTTCTTTTTTATGTTTTTGAAAAAGTGCCTTTTGTGTTTACCCATTCTATATTTATTTGATATATATATATATACCCATTATATATATTATATATATATATATATATATATATATATATATATATATATATATACAGTAAAAAGTAAAAACAAAGCAAAACAGTGTTTCCATTTATTTATATTAGAAAATGTAATTTATTCCTTCGTTGACAATGCTAATTTTTCAAAATGATCCTTCAGAACTGTGATACTTTTTTTTTTTTATTTTTTGTTTTTAGAATTCTTTATAGAATAGAAAGTTGCAACAGAACCCCACTTATTTGAATTACAAATTATTTGGAACATTATGAACAATATATATATATATATATATATATATATATATATATATATATATATATATATATGATTACGCTGTCCCTAAACTAATATTTTGATAAACACAATTTTGTCCAAATATTTTCCAGTTATATATTATGCATTCATTTTCCACTCATTATTTGCACACCCAAATTCAAGCTTTAATACTAAATACATCGGCTTGCCATGTTCGTTGTATATTGTTTAATCTATTGTTTAGTCTTTTTACTCATTCAGCCTAAAAGAGTAAGTGCTGCAGAGGATGAGTGACATTACTGCGGTAGAATGTAGTGTTGAGATAATAAAATCAAAGCGGTAAAAAGCAGAAGACATTCTGAGAGCTTCCCATAGGAGCAAACTGATTGACTGAATGCAGACCAGCATGAATCAGTGAAGTGAACTAAATTTCAACTGACAAGACTGTGGGAATGTGGAGCGTATTTAGAGATCTAGCTGAATTTTTCTGGATTTTAATGCATACATATAGATGTGGCCTGGGTCTTTGTGTAAATGTGAACTCTGTACGTATAGACATACAGATGGTTTGCACAACTTGTTAAATATTTGTGTAATGTTTCCTAATAATTGACTGTTCTGAACTTGAATCTATATTTCATGCTTCATTATAAAGTAATGGTTGTGAAATGAGCATTTCTAAGAAATGTTTGTGAGAAGGTGGTGGCTGGAGGAGGGACAGCAGATGTCAAAGTTCAGGACAGAGCTTATCTGACTATCAGGTTCATACAGCGGTCAGTTTCTATCTATCTATCTATCTATCTATCTATCTATCTATCTATCTATCTATCTATCTATCTATCTATCTATCTATCTATCTATCTATCTATCTATCTATCTATCTATCTATCTATCTATCTATCTGTCTATCTGTCTGTCTATCTATCTATCTATCTGTCTATCTGTCTGTCTGTCTGTCTGTCTCTCTATCTGTCTATCACTTTTATCTACTGTTGTTTCGTTTCTGAATGCATCAGTGTGCATGTAGCCAATGTTTTAGATCCGTTCCAGTTGACTTGAATGAGTAAATCTCTCCTGACTGCTCACTGTCCACCATGCTGTGTCTGTTTGTTTCTACCTCTCTCACTCTTTCTGTTTTCTCCCTGAGAATAAATCACTGATAGAGAGGCTGGCCATAAAGCTAGTGCGAGAGCAGAGAGAAGAGTGTTTCTGTCCTGCTTAAGCCTATTACAGGCTTACCGAACCAAGCAGTGCCTCTTTATCATATAAAAAAAGAGAATGAAAGACGGTGAGAGACAGATGTTTAGTTATTCATCTGAGAGTATTAAAAAGGTAAAACACTCCTTTAAGCTGACAGCTTAGAGCTCACTATAATTATGTTTAAACAACACTGTATATAGTATGCTGTACTCCAGTATGAAAGATTTGTGTGATAGACAGATTCAAAGGTGTTATTCGTGATCATTTTCCACTCCGTAAATACAAAATCATTTAAGCATGAAAAAAATTATTTGGACTTTAAACAGTTCAAAACAATTAATTGGAAAAAAATCCAACTCAACCCATATGGCAAATTAATGATTTTTTTTTAATTGTTAAAATATTTCAAAACATTTTTATGTAAACATATTTCTTTTGTTTTTAATACATTTAAAAACATTTAAACTCAGCATTGTGTGTAAGTACACAACTTGTTAAGCTTTTTTTCCTTTTATGTATTTAAATAATAAAAAAAAGACACATTTAAAGAGAAAACATGAACACATGACATATCTGAATAAAAATCAGCAAGGAACAATCTAAAATTGCTAGAATATAAACATTAAATCATTATAAATCTAGTTTATCTAAATTTAAGCTACTGTATGTTTGTATGTATTTAATTCCCCATTTGGTATTTGACAGGTTGAAATAAAATATATTTATGATTGATTTCAGTTTTAGTTTTTAGTTCCAGTTTTGTTTTGCTTTTATATAATCAACTTTAATATACATTGCAAAGGTCAGACCTTGATGTTGGCCTTGAACGTTTCAATTCAAGCCTTAAGGTGTTTAATGGAGCAATTACCTTTAAGTAATAATCCAAAACCATTTCATTAGAAGGGCCGACCTTGCTACTGAATGTTTACTGTATTCATGTACCATGGTATTGAGATTAATGTTGAAGAACAAATGAGGTTTTGAGAGAGGTGTTCACAATTAATTGGATAAACTGAATTATTAGTGAATGAGACTCGTGTTCTGCTTTGTGTTTTTTGGATCCCGCGGCACAAAAGACTAGTAAAGGTCGCATGCTTTTCCTTCGGGAGATCTATTTACCATGAAAAAATCTTACAACAGCTCTGGGGATGATAATGAAAGCAGTGCATGATCCATAAGCTTTTGTGATTAGCGCTAGCTGCCCAGACGTGTTGCTGGTCTTTTAATCTGTCACCAGAGATCAGCAGATTGATCGTAATGCTCATATGACGAGATCTTCTTCACTTCTAATGAGCTCTTCACTCTTTTGTCTCCCGTTTGATGTTAAAGTACAAAACGAAATGGTCTAGGCCTCGGTGGGTATTAAAGTTGAATGCTTGTGAATGTTTCGTACAGCGACTCTAATATGATGCAGTGTAAAACATGTATGATGTAACCAGACACAGTCTTGACTGAATACCTCATGGTAAATTTAACATCCCACTCGCAGAGAAAAAAAAAAGTTTCTAAAGAGAGCGCGTGCTCAGGGACCGGAACAAATTTGGATAAAAACACAGTTTTGAACTGTGTTTTGAAATGCACTTAATATGTGAACTAAATGCATAAATGACTTTTCAAACCGTCTGTTTATAATTTGTAGTCATATTTCTAGTGCAGCTTGTTTGTGCTATGAACTTTGCTCATTGTATAGGAAATGGTTATATCTGCAAACTCCAAAAAACAGTAAAGAAACAGAAATACTCTAAAGTTTAAAAATCAAATTGGATTGGATGCTGTTATTGCATAACTAAAACATCACCAAAAGCAGATAATGCTTTGAAATGCATCAAATTTCTTTTGATTATGTGTATGTACATGGTCTGCTTAAGGACTCCTTTTAGTCCTCTTAACCCAAGCTCATAAAATGCATTTTGTTTAATCCCCCTCTACATATTTCCCCCCTCCCTTTCTGTCCCTCTTTCGTTATCTCTCTCTCTTTTGGCTTGCTGTAAACGGGTCAACGCTAGAGTGCTGTCCTGTGCAGCAAGAGCCAATCAGATCTTAGTTGGTACTGGTGACTGTGCAGCTCAGCCAATCAGCTCTCTCGCACTGACATCCTCCTTCCTGGCCTGCTATTGGCTGGAAGATGGACTGAACACTGGGTTGAGAAGTGGTCTCGGTGCTCTGTCTTATTTAGATTAAAAGTGCAAATTAAAAATTAATGTTACGGCATGAGAAGGAGAACGAGTGCCTGCAGCATCAAACATCAATGATTTATCACAGTAAAGTATCTCATGTTTCACGGCGAGAGCAGAATTGAAGTTGTTTTCTAGCGGTGAAGACTAGAGAATGATATGGATCCACAAAACATATATTTAGTTGTGGAAGAAGAGCAGGTGTGTGTGCGTGCGTGTGTGTAGGTGTGTACATTTGCACCTGTTCCTATAGCTCTTTCAAATAGGCTACACCCACACTGTGTTGCTTTGCATAATACATAGAGAGTATCACCCACCAATTAAAAATGTAATGCTCTCTAGGTCTTGGTACAGTCGGGGGAGGGTGGTGTGCTGAAGAGACACTTTTAATTTTTGTCGCTGCATATGGAGTGCATATGGTAAACTGTTGGTCTCTAAATGTCTCAAACGCTTATGCTTTTCAAATTCAATTCAGTGTGTTAAATTACAAAACCTAAGTGAAAAAGTTGAAAACACGAACTGAAAAATGAATTTAGTTTCAGAATCGTTTTGTTTTGGACAGAATTTGAAATATTTCCTCTTGTAGACACAATTATTTGAAAATTGTATTAAAAGTATTTAAATGTCCTTAAAGAGTACAGAACATTGAAATCTTGAATTCCTTGCAAATTTTTTTTCTTTAAGATTTTAATTTAATTTAACTTAATTTCCATTATTGGTTTAGCAAGGCTGCATTATTTGTTACATTTATTAAATAAACAGCAATCATGTGCAATACTATTACAATTTAAATTGTAATTTATTTCTCTGTTACAAACCTGAATTTTCAGCGGCCATTACTCCAGCCGTCAGAAATCGACATGGAGGCTCAAGAAACTTTTCTTATTATTGTCAGTATTGAGAACACCTGAGCTGACCAGACGTCTGTGCTGTTAAATGAGGACAGTTCGTTTGCTCTGATAATTTTCACTCTCTAGTGTCTCCGTTTTCAGTTTTGATTACAATTTTTAAAAATTACAGTTAACCTTAGAACTGCTTTCAGGAGCAGTCCATGTTTACATGCGTTTTTCTCAGGTAATCGAGTAAACAATTTGCTTATGTGTGTGTGTGTATGTGTGGGTTGTGTATATATATTGGTACTCTAAATTGTATACTGTACACACAAATACACAAAAAGGGGTGTGGCTAGTCATCATTGGCCCTTATTGTATGTGTGTATGTTTCAGTGGACCATGCAGGCCGTGTTGTTGATTAATTCCTTGGACGTCATAGCAACTAGCCTTGCTGTTTACACTATAACAGTGGAGAGTGTTAGCGAAGTGAAGATGTGCCACTGTGTACACTTTCTTAGCACTTACTCTAACCACAGCACACAAAGAACTAATGCTGAACAGACTGTTAATTCTCACTAAGGCTAATGCTAGCGCTGCCCGAATGTTAGCATTTGGGAGCATTAGCTGAGATTACCTTGGCTACATGCAATGTAGGCTAAGCTAATGCTTTAGTAGCTAATCAGTGTAAAGGAAATCATTTGACTTGCGTGAACGTGCATTCACCTGCCAATCTTACATCATTTACATGATCGAATTAACCTTTGCTCTTTGGCATCATAGCAGTTAAAAATAATGACATTGCTAAAGCACTACATCCCATATATTTTTGAAAACAAAAAGAATTTAAATACTTACATTTTACATGTATGTGTTTAGCAGATGCTTTTCTCCAAATTGTTTTACAAAAGAAGAACAAAACAATGAATCAAAAAAACTCAACAATCATTACAGTACAAAATGCCAGGATTTATTATACAACTGTATGAAAGATTTAAAAAAAAGTAGAAAAAAAATGTATTTTATTTTTGAATGTATGTAGGCATATATATGTATGTACATATAATTGTAATTGCATAGAATTAAGGTTTTTGTTTATATAATATATGTGTATACTGTATATTTATTATGTAAATGCAAAGACACACAGAAAAGCATAAATGTTACAAATATTTACATGTATTAATATGTTTGTATATGTGTGTGTGTGTGTGTGTGTATATATATATATATATATATATATATATATATATATAAATATATATTCATATAATTTGTTATATATAAATATATATATAAACATAACATATTTATAAGCATAACGTATGTATATAAATACATGCATGTGTGTATATTTATATACAAAAAATATATATATATATATATAGTGCATACACATACATTATGTACACAAAACTTTTATTTTGGATGCGACTAATCACAACTATTTATTGCCTAGCACTCTTTATTTCTCTCTCTCCCTCTCTATAAAATCTATGAAATTGATTTGTTTGTGAATTATTTTAAAGCAAAAGTTTTAAAATACCTAAATATTTAATGTTTTTATGTTTTAATATTGAGATATATTTGTTAATATTTATAAAACATACAAAATTAAATTATTATAATATACAACCCTTTTCACTTTAAAATACTGACTGAAAATTTCCATACATGTTACATGTGAGCCCTGATAGTTTGGCCTTATTTAGGTGACCATCACACTGCAGTATTTTGAAGTGCTGTTCAATTGATGGACACATTTCTGCAGGATTAGTCCTAATCTGCTCCGGGTGTGTTGACACGGAGGTAGTTTGAGGTAATGCTGGTGCCGTTTGTTGTGACTGGCTTACTAAAACATTCAAAAGGATAAGCAGATATGAGACAACCTCTGTACTTTAACTAGTAACCGTGAAACCTCCCGGGACCCAATAATCTGCAGTGTGTGTGTGTGTGTGTGTGTGTGTGTGTGTGTAAGAAGAAGATATGTGATCCAGTGACGAAGCAAGACAGTATGGGTAACTGAGAATCAGCAGCTATTTGACCCCTGGCACATCACAAACTGCTAAAGGTTAAAGTTCATCGTTGAAAATGCCTGTATGTTTATCTGAAGGAGAATGAAGGAAACACAGATCTTGTATCCAAATCAAATCATGAATACAGTCACATGCTTGTCCATAATGAAGTAGACGGTTCACAGCAGGCTAGGGAATCATTTTCAGCTTGACCTGCACAGACACAGCGCTGCAGATAGCAGATCATTATTCCTACCTGTTCATGCAGTCAGAAAGTGTACTAAATGTATACAAAAAGTATACAAGTATGTCATATTTCTCTGAGATGGTCCAGTTTATGAGGCATTCGTCTGTGTGAAGAAAAGACACACAAAACTTCTCAGGGACAGTAGCGACTTTTTATAAGAACAGAGCTATGGCTCTTTTGCTCCTTGCTAGCCTTATTGTGGCTATAAATCAGCCTCAGGTGCTTCTGTTTGATTGTAATCAGTGTTATCTCACTTCCTGTCTTCACCAGTTGTGTGTGTGCAGAGAAGATACAGGCTGAGCTCCATTTAGAGCAATGCTTTCGCTCTGAAGACTACAGTGAGAGCTTTGGAGGGTTGAAAGATTCAGCGCTCATTTTTATGTCATCTGTTACATCAGGGCAAAGGGGTCGCTGTTGTTATTTGAGCAAATGCTGATGCTAATGAACTACTTGCAACTTGCTGCTTGTTACCTTAAAGGGGCCGTATGATGATTTTCAAGTTTTCCTTTCTCTTTGGGGTGCAACAAGCTGATAATATAGATAGATAATATCCATGAAGTTGCAAAGACTAAAGTGTCAAACTCAAAGAAATATTCTTTATGAAAGTTAAGACACCCCTAAAATGGCTCATTTGTCTACGTTAGGAAGTGGTAATACTTGCATAAGGAAGCCCAAATGGTCATGCAAAGAAAGAAGGTGTGGTTTGGGTAACTGCAGGAGTGCTGATGTAGTCCTAATCAGAGAGATGCTGTGTGTTTCTGTGCCAAAGCGAAAGCACTTTATTTGACCTTGCAGAAGCAGATGCAGTTAGGAATCATTAGGATTACTTACAATAGAACAGCACAACCCAAATTTAAATTGCCTTAAAACATGTTTTGTGTGTGTGTGTGTGTGTGTGTGTGTGTGTGTGTGAGAGAGAGGGAGAGAGGGAAAGAGACAGGCTTACATCACAGTGCAGTCACTCGTGGCTTGTGTATTGCATATACAAACGAGTGCTGTGTCTTTCACAAGACTTTGTTCTTCTTTCAGGCTTGAACTGATGGTGAAACTGCTAATGACATTATTAACTATATTTACATTTCTTTTGAGAGCTGAACTTGCGATTATGGTTAGGGCCGTTACATTTCTGACGCATTATTGTGGGGTTCATCCAGTCACAGTGGATTGTGTCAGCTAGCCAATCAGAGCAGGGTCTTTGTGGAAACAAAGCCTTTGAGAGAGATAAATAATGTACTTTTTGAACATTAAAGCATGTCAACATATTCCGTTACACCAAATACACCTAATAATGATCTTTAAAATAGTATCATATGACCCCTGTAAAATCATGCATGATATGGATTTTTTTTTTTTAATACCAAAAGAAGAGTAGTTAACCCTCAAAATAAAAATTGAGCATGTTTACATGCACATGCACTCTGCTTAATGCAGAGCAATTATAGATCTAAGTGCTAAGCAATATTAATGAAATGCATGTGTTTATTACTATATGGTTAGGATTAGATTTGGTTTAGGGTTACCTGCATGTAATTGTGCATAATTTATTGTTTTTGTAATAGTAACTATGTGTAACATTTAACAAGAACACCTTAAAATAAAACGTTATCAAATCAGCTCATAGGCATAACACATTGTTTTAGTTTGCATGCAGACCAATGACAAAACATTATCTTTTGTGTATCTGACTCTGAGTATCCCGTTTCTTATGTGAGTTATGATTTCAAAGCATTAAAAACCTAAGCGTATTACATAATGCCATTGGTAAGCTGAACAAATGCAGTTGCAGTAGAATGTAGTATATTGACTGCAGCACTTTAGTTGCACAAGATTTTCATTTAACACATTTTAATTATTTGCTGGGTCAAAGAGTCAGAGCATGCAATATATTTTCTTCTGTCATACCGCAAAGCAGTCACTTTGACCGGATGGACTTAAAGCCGCACTTTACCGTCACATTGCCAGACATTTATGACCTTACCTTAAAAAGGCGCAAGGCATTTATATGACCGCATGCGCTGACTTTTTCATTCTGCAGAACATTAAAAATGTTTGAAGAATGTTAAACATTAAATTAGATCTTCCAAGAAACATTTTAGTGGGTTTTATTGGTCAGAACTTTGGTAAGTGGTCACCAAAAATGGTTTAGTTTCCAAATTGATTTAAACAGTTTGCAGTAAGGTTAACACATTACCTAACATTAACAAATGTACTGCTTATTGTTAGTAAAAAAATGCAGCTGATGTTTGTTAATAATATAAACAAATACAACTTTTCATTTAATAATGCATCAATGAATGCTTTGTGGGTTTTTTTTATATTAACTAATGATGATAAATTGAGTTAATAATGAATTATATTTTATTTCTATTTGAACTATCCTTTTTTTTAATCAGTAGTGGATCAGGGGTTTGTTTCCTAAAAACATCGTTAGCATCATTATTCTTTGAACTTTATTGGTAACGACAGAACTAGTCGCCATAATTGCTTTGGGAAACCCACCCCAGATCACCTGTTATGGAAGAGTAACCATTTTAAATAATTGTCTACATTGAAGTTCCCAAATATATAATGTATGCCCTTTGGATCCCGCTGACAGATGGAGATCAGCAAGCATGGTATAATTACAAGTGTGTTTTTAATGGCCACGTGTTGTGTGTTTGAAAACAGCCAGCGTTCAGATGGATTCTAAGTGACCACAGATTAGACTATCTGTGAAAATGCCAGAGTCACTAGGGCTCCATCAAACCTGAATAACCTGTGTTGCTTGTGTGTAGGTTTATAATAATAGGGGTGTGTTTATTATTTTATACTGTAGGTGTGCTTGAAATTCTGTGTGATATATCACTTTTTGCTGATTTCACACCAGATTAAATTCTGAAGGGGCACTCAAATGATGTTCTTTCACTGAAACCCATGTAGAGCTGTCAGAAAAAAACCTGAATAACCGGTGCGGGGTGTTTTTTATCTTTGTATCTGTGCTTACTGTGTGTGTGTACATGCATGCATTTGTGCTTTTGAAAACAAGGAAAAGTGTCTGGTGTAATCGTTTTGTGTAAGTGCTGAGTTTTATTGATTCTTTGTCAGAATGTTGTTGAGTTTTCGCTCTTAATATTGTAATCAGAATGACCCGTGCTGCTATACTGCACCAGTGTATGCTATATGGAAGTAATTGATCAGACCTAATTAAAGCTTAACATGTGGTGTTACGTTTGTATGATTTCAATAGTTTAATTTGCCATAATAATAATGCGTACAATTGATAAGGAAAATTCTTGGGAATTTTCACACTGGTTGCAACAAACCTACTTCAGTTAATGTTCAAAGAGAACTACTAATGAGAGGAATGTAAACACTGTGGCTCTGTGCTTCTGGACAACCTGTTTTTCAAAGCAATGAACGATGGGATGACCTGTCCGTCCCCCCAGAAAGTGTTGGTGCCGTTAGTGAAGCATTAATTACGTTGCTTTAAAAGAGTATTGTACACTGTAAAACAAATACGGTACAACGTTTTAGTTTTTTTGCGCTTTTCAGTTAAATTTACAGTTAAACACTGTTAAACACTTTTAATTAACTGATATACTGTTAATCTACCAACCTATTAAAGTATTGAAATCTGTTTTGTAACTTAGAAATACTCTGATATCCACCGGAAGCAGGTGGTGATGAGAGAGTTATGGGATGAAGCAAAGCCCATCACAAACAGCTTTTAAATATGAACGCTTTTAGAAGGTGCTCAGAGTCACCATCATGAGACTATACAAGAAATATCATGAAACATCATGAAATATACAAGAAACTTTAATAACATTAGATGTAACATACAACCCTAATAAACATATATGATAAGAAGAAACGTAGTGATTTTAAAGAAAAACATCAAATTGAAACGCAAATTTGAAATGCAATGCAGGGAGTTCTAGGAATGTCAGTATATAAGTTTTACAGGAATATACTGTTAACCATTTAACAGGTTTTTACTGTTCATTTTCAGTTTTTTTTTCTGTTAAAATCAGTCTTGTTTGTTACAGTATATACCAGTAGTTCAAGTTACAACAAGGCATTATCAACAGCTGAAAGAGAGACCGAAACCATTAGCATTGTCAGAACTGAGTCTGTTGCAAATCAGATGTTTAAGATCTGACCTTCAGTCTCAAAGAAACATTGTTATGCATTTAAACGTTTTTAATTTAATATTTGAACAAAACGTGTGTGTGTGTGTGTGGATGTATGTGTACAATGTATAAACAGTAAACACCATTATGTCTATGGATTGTCCCTTTAATAATAGGAATACGAATGTGTATGTGTTGTGTGTGTGTGTGTGTGTGTGTGTGAGAGATAGAGAGAACTCACCTGACTATGTTCCTCTGTACAGTGTTGCACTGGGAATTTACTAGGTCTATGGGTCGAAAAAGTGACATTGTAAGTTTGGTGCATAAAGATTTTTTTTTTTTTAAATCAGGCGTTATAGTAAATATATATAAACTATAGTGATTTATCAGAAATGTGCATTTATAGCGAGCCAGCAAAAGTATGTATGTAATGAGGTGTAGAGAGTGTAAAATATTGTTCATTTACTGGTAATGGATTGAAGGCCTGGTGACCTCTGCATAAGATTGTTCTCAAGTTGCTGTCTGTTCAGGGCTCCCAGGCAAGGGAGCAGACAACATTGTTCATTAGTCTTAATTAGGTCTTTCTCTGGTTGCTCTGCCTTCTTTCTGGCACTTTACCCTCACGGGTCCTTGTTACCACGCATGTGTGTGTGTGAGAGAGAGCAAAGACGTAAATGATCATCATCCTGGTGGGCCTATTTGTGTAAGCATGTGAAGTTTGACAGGATTTGCATGCATGCTATCATGTCCTATGGGCCCTTGTTACTCTCACATCCTGTGGGCCCTTTTCAGTGTACCTGAAAGTCACCTAAAGGTCAGTGTATTCTCTTGTGTGTGCGTGCGTTTCCAGGTAATGCCTCCAGTCCACTGTTGATACAGTACATAAACGGATCCACTGGTCACAGTTGGATGAAAATTTGCAATATTTACATTATTTTGGGCTGCTTTAGTGTTTAATCATATTAATGTTTTAATGCAGACATTGAATAACCATTTCATTATGTCCCAGAATTTCAGCTTGTTTCTGTGAAACAGTGTCACATCTATCAGAGTTTGAGGCATCCTTTTTATCACTAACAGCTCTGACCTTGGCCTGAATGACTCTGGCAGTGAGACAGAAAGATATGTTCTTATGCTTAACAGGCCAAGTTTATTTGAAATCTAGTTAAAACAGTAATATTTTGATTAGTATTGCAATTTAAAACAACCGTTTTCTGTTTTGAGTTGTTTAAAAATGTAATGTTTTCTTGTGATGCAAAGCTCTCATGATCCATTAGAAAATCTTCTAACATACAGATTTGGTTCTTATCAGTGTTGAACAGTTTGCTGATTAATGTTTTTGTGAAAGCCATGGTATAGTTTTTTAGGATTATTCTTTGATGAATAGAAACTGTGCTAGCATTATGGTTGATATTAAAGATATAAATGTATTCAAATAAAAAAAAAAGAAGAAATAAAGAAAAGAATGACAAGAAAAAATGATACCTTTTTAAATGATCTTCTCTTCCTTATTTTGTAAATCGGAGTGTAACAAATGATTGAAAAATGTAGGATGTTCACTTTGTGTGCGCCCATTGTTGACTGGATTTTGAGATGGGGCCGTTGCATTAAAAAATGCAGGCAGATGAATATGAGCTTGGTTTAAGCAGACATCAACAAGTTTGGTGAAATATTATGAGGCCAAAAACAATAAAAAAATTACATATATGCATGAATGAATCGTTCACAATGATATGCAGTACATGTAGAAAATAGGTGGAGTATGTTTTAGTGGACTTAAATTATTAAAAATGTAGCATATTTCCATAGAAAAAGAAATGCTTCCATTTTGGAGTATATGTCAGACTGTGATTTCCCTATCATGCAACCTTCACTTCGCTGAGATAACTGAAGAGAGAAAATGGGGATTATACTCCTTTTTCTTTTTCAGATCCGGCTTTTTGCAGCATGATTGTGTGTTTTCAAGTTGTTTTGCAAACCAGGCCTACCAGAGAGCCTTATTGAAATTCAATAGGCTGTGAAAATGACATCTGTGAGGAGATGGGGCCCTTGTGAACCGGCCCTTTTCAAAGTGATTTGTGTTCACATAGCTGCGTCTGCGTGTGTGTGAGTATTTATATATGTCACTAGCACTAGCATTGTCAAGCACTGAACAGTGTACCCTCTTTATATGTGAGATGGGGAAAATGGAAAATAAATAGATATTTATTTTCATTTGCTTAAAGAAACGTAAGCGCTATCTTTGACCGTTTCTTTGCAGGTGCTGTTGAAAATTATGTAAGTGAAGTGTGTAGAGGCTGATCGATTTAGAAATGACAACCAAATGTTGCTTTTACAACATTACTCCTAAAATATAAAAACTTCTGTAAAAAAATAATGCATAAAAATGTAAAATGTAAGCGCACAAAGTGATTAACTCCAACTATTAGTTGACCTTCACGACTACTCAAATACACAAAAGACAAAAAAAATAGTCACAACCTGTTCCAAGTCAAAAGACCAAACTATTGAAAAAAAAAAAATCTTCAAAATTCGTGTTCAGCCTGAGGATGAAAAACAAGTCGTGCTTATTATCTGCACACGCTAAAAGGGTTGGACAGTCTTTTAGCACCAGAACCTCAGCTGTCTCTCTGTCTGTGTTTCTAGAGGCTGTGTGTGTGTGTGTGTGTGTGTGTGTGTCGCTGGCCCCTCTGCTTTTTGGTTATATAAGAAGATTAACACACTGCTCCCTCCCTCTCCTGTGGCACACGCACGCTCACACACACACACTCACACAAATCACTCATGCACTCGTTGGCACTGTTCCCCCGTCTGTTCTGATGAAGTTCATTTTAGGTGACAAGGGAGAAAGCCTAAAGAATCCGGGACCCCCTGTTTCAACAGGGACGTGCACAGTTCAATAATGAGTTGTAAGTTAAACCCGAATTTAATTCCTGAATTTAAATATAATTTGAACTATGCAGGATTGTAATTTGTAATTTGATTTTGAACTCAAGCTAGTAAAATTAAAATGAAATATGCCTGTACTGCATTTATGTATCACATTTTATGAAAATATTTTTTTAATTTCCTACCGTAAATATATCAAAACTTAATTTTTCATTAATATATAATATCATTAATATGCATTGCTAAGAACTTCATTTGGACAACTTTAAAGGTGATCCCTTAGTTTGAAGATTTTCAAGAAGTTGTATCTCGACCAAAGTCGTATCGTCTTATCCTAACAAACCATGGATTTATGGAAAGCCTATTTATTCGAATCACAATTAAAATGTAACAAAAAAATGTATCTTCTAATTCAGATATTCTAAGAATGAAAAAAATGACACTTAAGATGTCACAGTTTATAGAATTCTTAATGGTTTATAGACATGAGATTCCAGTTTAATATACTCATATTCCAGCTTCCAGCTCCTGATTTTTAATTCTGTCACAGTCACACACTTGCCCTATCATTTTGTTGTACCTAAACTGCCTTAAGATTTGCTAATATTGTATAATCTGCATTTTAACTTCTAAAGAGATTAACTGTTGTTTGTTGTATAAACTCTCTATTGCTCTGTGAGTATTAGCTTCAGGAGGCATTTCCCCAAGTAATGCTCTGGTTTGTACGAGAGAGTTTGTTTTCTAAATGTTCTGTCGATGTTCCAGGACATGGTGAGTTGTTTTCCAATATAAATTCTTGGGAACAGTAGCCTGACCAGATGGTCTTGGAAATCAGTATCCTGACATAAACTCACAACCCACAGCAAGGTGTGTTTGCGTGTGTGTGTGTGTGTGGGGGTGGGGGGTGGATTTAAAGTGGCAATTAGGTCAAATCACAGAAAAGAGTTAAATCCTGTTTATCCATGCAGGTCACAGCAGCGTCCTGTCATGCCTGATTGTGAACATGAACTTGTATCAAATACATGCGTTTATGTCAGTGTTCAAAGTAGAGGTAAACGCAGAAGGCAGGCTATTTGTATATAATAAGGTTGAGTAGTTAATGCATGATTACGTTGAAGTGAATCTGTCCCAGAAATAGTTCATTGCATTAGGGTCAAGGTAATCAATTAAATAAAACCAGGTTGAAACCACTCCTGTAATACATATGGAGGGATAGGATTTGGGTTTACTTCATTACATCAGAAATTACTCTTAATTCTGATATAAATCATCAGTCAAAAATTATTGTTTTTATTTTGTTGCCAACTTGAATACATTTTGTAATGTATTTTGGCATTTAAATGTTTAAACAAAATATAATTTGAATTTAAAGATATAGATAAAATCTTAAAGCTTAAATTGACATTTTTTTTCCCCAACAGTGTACTGTGGTTCAATGTTAAATATACACATTTTTAAAATACTTCTAATGCTTTGTAAAGTATTAAATTTCTCTCATTCACCTCACTTGATGAAAAAAAGAGGCGTGAAACATAACCTTATGTTCCTGTTGTGTGACCTCTGTGTTGTTTTACTGTAAATCATTCAGTGTTTCATCATTATAAGAGTCTATTGCAGTGGAAAAAATGCACACAGACACTTGCACACACACTGTCAAATGGAGTGTAAACTTTGTTTGCTCACGCTGCTGACGGGTTAGCATTTTTGGCTTGTATCTGTAGTCCTCCTGAGCTTAACATCCATTCAGATCAGAGAGCAGTACAGCTCTGTTCCCATTAAAAGGGGCTTTTTGATTTCCAGTGGACAGTGTTATATGAAAATAAGAATCCACACTGTTGTGCAAGTTGTTTTGAGAATTCAGCCTCCTCCCATTGACAAACTCCCTCTAGACAGATCTTTTGTGCCCTTGTCAGGAACACACTTCGTCAAAGATTTTCTCTTTTAGATTGAATATCATTTAAGGAACGCTTTTGTAATTTCTCATTTTCTTGAAAAAGATGCACGTGGCCATTTCTTGCGATAGCGATGCACCTAAAGACCATTTCTAAAAAGAAAATATGAATCGTGTCTGCAAATGCAAAACTAGTGCTTCTCGAAATAAAAAAAGAGAGATTTAAGATCGGAAAAACATCACTTCAAAAATAATCTCCAAAGAAAGAAGATATACATTGAAAACCAATGATTATATTTTGATGTTGGAAAAGTTGTAAAACCTCAACAAATGATTTGTCAGGAAGTTATTGGGAAATCCAGAATCATTTGCATAATGACTATTGCCCAAAGGAAACTGGGCAACTGTTGAACTTGTTTGGCTGAGCTGTACAGTTACTCAGTCCCTCTCTTATACTCTTTTCTGATTACACAGCAACCAGATGTTATAAGAAATGTGTGTTGAGTACTGCCTCACTCCTTATAGATGTGCATTTTTTACAGGCTACACTTTGACCGAGTGAAACTGTGAAACTATGACTGGTGTAAGTTCTAGTGAATACTCTTTTAACGTTTAATATTTTCTCAGTTTTTGTTTGCGGTGAGAGATTCTTGATGGTTGGCTGTGGTGACTGCATAAATGTGGTCATTGTTTTCAAGCTCTGTCTCCTAATGGATTCCTGAAACATCAGCAATCAGTCTGTGGATTACCGAAATCACATCCCACAAACATCAGAAGATGATGCGGTAGATGCCATTGATGTGTGGTTATAAAGCGCTGACATCTCTGTGTCACAGCTTACAGCCCTGACCTTCTCAGTATCGTTTAAGGAATTTCTGAGAACATCCACAGCCTGAAGGAGAAATGGGAAGGGGTTTTCAATGGCTGATTTTTGTGTCAGTTTAGGTTTTCAGAATTCAGTTGATATTTTCATATATTAAAAAAGTCTTTGTTGGAGAGTATTAGATAATACAATGCCAAGGTTAGCAGCAGTAAATGGTATATTTCATCACAGCCTCTGGCACTGAACCGTAGCGTGTAAAAAATATCAGAGTGACAACTGCATTGCCCAATAACTGACCACAATCACAATTTTACACAACCTACCAAACAGTGTAACACCACAAACAGGATTTATTTTGCATTAGAGAGTATTTTATTTTAGCAGAAAATGTACCATAATTCTGATTAATGAAAGAGATTTACTTTCTTTTTACTTTTTACTTTTAATCATTTTTAGCATTGCCTTATTTAGGTGCTATGGTGGATATTAGCTTCAACAGCTTTCTTTTTTAATTAATGATGACATATTCAGCTGGCTAAGGTTGACTTTTCAGTTTTTTTTGAGTGAAGCATCTGATTTGAGAGCCACTAGTGGCACCAGGCGGAATAGAAATCTGTTGCAAAACTAGCTCTACCAACAGATTTCAAACAGCAGGTTTGGCAGGAGTAGGTTTAAGAATGGGTTAAGGTGTAAGAGATGGCTCAACCATAAATGTAACTATATGATTTAATTACAGAAGTAATTACATGAAGATTACTTTTAATATAAGTACAATGCAAAAACAAGTATGTACACAATAAGAGCATTGTATCACATGATAAATTTAAATACACAGTATTTAAGGCCACCTAATGTAAAGTTGGACTATTGCTAGAAGGAAAAGTATTGCATAAAAAATGAATCTTTTCATTTGATCATATTTATAAAAGATTTCTCAATTATGTAAGTCCATATTTTTAGACTCAATGGTACGGATGTGCAGCATGGAGTTTAAGTTATGGCCCGCTGCTCCCGTAGATCCTCTCTTAGATTGTCATCAGTCAGTGCTGTTGCATTCTGGGTGATTTACAGGGTGACAGACCTTCTAATGGATCATGGGTCTCGGTCTGGCTGGATTAAAGTGCGGCTGGAATCTGATGACTTAGCATATGGTGGCAGGCGCTCCCTGCTTCAAGGCAGTAGCTTGATACATGGCCTCATGTTAAACCTGTCGGGATTTTGCTCGGGGGCGTTTCTGTCAGTTTATTTTGCTGCAAGGTGTCTTTCTCTGCTTAAGCCCGTTTAAAGATTGAAGAGAAAAGAAAATGGAAAACGGCATCCTGTAGAGTGCTGCAATTAGATTAGGATATTGACAAAATTAAGTGCCCTTTGTGTGATTTTTTTTTTAAAGTAAATTATTAGATTTTTTTTTTGAGGTGGTGTTTATTTTTTTGTGTGTCACTAAATGGAATTGCATAAATAATGACTGTTTTCAAACTGGTTTCTTGATCACTCCCCATCAGCCACTGCTCAAAAAACAAACAGTCCCGCCCCCGACCTCACACCATTGGTTTAGCCGATACTGCTGTTTCTGAATGTCTTAATGGAAACCACCCAATAGCTTACTTAGTTGTCTCTGCATATTTAACTGGCATAGGAGAAAGTATTTAAACTTTAGCTTTGACACAGTGCAGGTTGACTGCGTGAATAAGGTTTAGCGAAAGCATGTAGTCCTAACTCTTCACCTTCTATCTGGACTCAAGCAGTGACTTACAGCATTACAGCTGAGTAGTAAAAGGCACCTTGTGCCAGATAAGCCTTTCAGTCAGTTTTTCCACTTCTGTTTTAGTTGAAAATAGAAGTTACAATAAAATCTCATAATTCATTTCACTGCTGGGTCATGGTGACCAAGAAAATTACATATTGAGTCATGAAAATGCGGGCTGCTTAAACACCTAATTACTACACTTTTGAGAATGCATCTAATTAAATGAATGTGTGATTTGACAACAGTATGGTTTTTTGTAATGGAATTTTTCAATTATGTTTATTATGTTTAGCAGATGCCATTCAAAACACAAAAACAGTTTAATAATAGCATTGTTGAATGACAAATCTAGAAAAGACCACCTAAAAGTTCACTCACTGCACAATTCAATTAACTTAATCTTCATTAAGTTAATTGACATCATTAGTCAAATAATTATATATTAACATATAGCAAAAAATGTCCAGTAGTGTATCAGTGGTACTGTACTACTACTGGCTGATCTTTCAGCTGATAATCAGGCCAAGTAATGTCTCCCAGCATGCTATATTGATCCTCTTATAGCATTAGCCCGTGTACATCTAGGAACTTGTTTCTCTCTTTTAGACTGACCTCTTTTTGACGACTCTTGTTTCAGTGGCAGCGGTCACAGGTGCTAGCAGTCATCAGAAGATGACATGCGGTTCACAGCACAAGCGCTGACCTGCTCCGAGCCTTGAACCTGTGATTTGTTGCATGCATACACCTTTGCTCTACAAGCACTGCACCCCCACCGCAAGTGTCAAGTTGCAAGCTGTTAGCCTTTTATTGGGAATTTAGGTGCACTGATGAATTAGGCTACCTAAACCCGAGCTCTCCCTCGTTATTCTGAAGCTCATCAAACTCAAATGTCTGTATCCCGCTTTTGAGCGAATGGAACCCGTAATTACTGGTGATTTACAAGCACCTTCCAAGCATTCCACACTGATGTAATGGTGTTGTGCCTGCTCTAAAGATGTATAGTTACAGGTGCTGGGTTACTAGGTTAAAATAAGCTTGTGTGGTTGGCAGAGGGATACTCTCTGTAGATCTGTGTGTGTGTGTGTGTGTGTGTGAGAGAGAGAGGAGAGAGAGAGAGAGAGAGAGAGAGAGAGAGAGAGGTAAGCTATTATTGTCGATTCTAATTTGTGGAATTATGGCATTTGCTGTTTTTGAAGAAAAAACTTTAAAAAAAGAGTCCTTTTTGATCAGTTAAATGTGGCTTTATTGGATAAAATTGGTTTAATTCAGCATTTTTTGAATGGTAGTGCATCTAATCCTGCAGCATTTGAGCCGCGAACATGAATGAAAACTCAAATCACGTGGCTTGTCGAGGAGAGTCGTACTATTACATATTGCTAAGCACACAGACTTTTGATTTTCACACAGGCAAATTACAAACAAATTTCAAACAGGCAGGATTCTTTTAACTTCCCTTTGAAAAGGCTCAAGCCATGTCTTGAGAGACTAGAATATCATACTTGTGTGCTATTTTTGACTTATTTTTGATCAACAACTGATCAGCAACAACCCTACAACCCTAAAAGTTGTCACTTCTTACCTTTTAAGAACCACACTGAGCACAATAACAATAACATAATGATAAAGATATTTCATTCTGAATCCTAAAGAAAAGCAGGGTTCACATCACAACTATAACGATAAAAGCTCAGAGAAACGATAGAATAAGTTTCAGAACTATTTTTTTTCCAGCTGAACAGTACAAACATTGACAGCCAATCAGAATCCATCCTGCTACAACAAGCTTGAGAATTTAAAGTGACGGATGTGTGTATGTTTAGAATAAACAGACAATATTGTTCACTGGTATGGGCACCAGTATTATTGTCTTTATAGTTCTGATTCAAGGTGTGAACGAGGCGTTGAGGTACCATTGTAGACCCTTTAAATAGGTAGCTCCAGTAACAATTTCTGTACCTTTTATTTCTGAGAGTGAAAGTGAATTTACACACACACCACTCACCGCTCTTTCTCAGAAATGTGAATTTAATTATTTCTCTTAAGTATCTTTTTTTTTTTTTTATCATGTTTGCGTTTTTTTAGCATGTTTCTCTGTGTTGAGTGTAGACATGTGAAGAGTTGATTTACTTTTTTAATTATTTTCCAAAATCATGTTTTTTTAATTGCTGTCGCGGTTTTATTGTGTTTTATAGTGTTAGTTCGGAATACACAGTGAACAAACATGATTTTTTCGGAAATTGTTAAAAATGGAGTTTTATCTGTTCATCTGCTTTTGCAAATGAACTCTCGGTGTGTATCCTACTGCATGTGAGAGAACAGAAGTGGTGTGCTGGCACTGCTGACTAAAACGGTTGTCTTGTGGCGTGGAACCCTCAAATCTAGATTTTCTTTCTTCCTGCTCTTCATGACATCAGTGTATAGACAGAAGCTGTGAGAAATACATAAAGTCATAGTAATACTGAATGACACACAGCTTTTGATGATCTAGCGATTATGCATATCGGCTGTTTTTGCATTTTTATTATTTACTTCCCCATTACTAGTTACTTTGTGACAATATTTGGAGAAAAAGTTTGCTTTAAAGGCAGCAGCACTCAAGCAGCATCAACCTCACAAGATTGTGTCAAACTTTCTCCAGCATGATTTGAGATAATGCATTTTGAGCTTTAGTGGAAGCAAGAACATCTGACCAAAAGGGAATTAACATGCTCAAGTTGCTTTTTCTTTGAATCATATTTTGAATTTTTCATTGTGGTCTCAAATGATTGGATCCCATGTGTCTTTTTTTAGTCTTAACTGGAAGTTGAAATCTTATGAATTGCAAGTGTTCTTTTTCTTTCATCACACTCTGAATATCTCGTTTTTCACACCAGAGTTGAAGCGGAGGATGTGGAAGTTACTAAGAAACTGTACAGATTTTATTCAGTCATTCTGGAGGGATTATGAAAAATTTAGAAGGAGAGATTGGATGAGTTTAGCCACTGAGGTTGGTATGTTTTTTTTTTCAACTATAAGCACTTTTGGAAAACTCTCTCACATTATTTAGTATTTGTTTGCTAATCATGTTCAGTAGTGTAAATAAATGCATCAGTGCCGTTGCCAACACATTTTTAATTACAGTATTTATTGTATCTGATATGATTTTGTAAGGGGAAAAAATCTATAAAAATGCTGACTCTTAATTTATAACTTATTAATTTATAACTAATTTATAACTAATCTTTAACTAACATATTATTATTATTATTATATTATTTTGCATAATTCCACCACAAAACAGTGTAAATAAATTGTGCACAATAGAATATATATATTTTTTTATTTACCACTTTTTTGTTTGTCATTTTAATCAAACATTCTCTTGTAATTATTTCTGAAGAAATGTAATTATTCCCAAATCTTGTATCTTGTAATTATTTCTGAATATTCAGCCGTGTGTGTCAGTATGTCAGTTTTTTTTTCTGTTTCTGTCTCCGACACACTTTATAGGCTTTTCTATGGCAACCAGTAGTTATGAAGTTACTTATTGATTATTTCATCTTAATAACATGTCCAGACAGTGCAATTTCAATTTCACTTTCTTCCCTCGTTCTCTGCTTTATTTTTAACATCCATTCACTGCATGCATTTAAGTTTGTATCGGAAGGTTCTTGAAGTTCTTGAAAGGGCACAGAACTTGTGTTTTCTCAGGGGAAATTGGGCTTTTAGGCAGATTTGTTTGCTGTCCTAAGTTGCTCTGAAGTAAAGTGCTGTTCATGGCAAAACTATCAAATACTCAGTTTGTCTTGCTTTCATTTAAAATCTAACAGGTATGATTAAATAGGTTTCTATAGACTGATCTGATGAGGGGTCAGTGATGGGTTAAAATAGCCGAGACACTGAAACTGTAACACACACACACACACACACACACACACACACACACACACACACACATTAGACCCTAACATGTGGGAACATGATCTTGTGCAGTCAAAAAAGTGTGTGATGCGAGGTTCAAAATAAGCTTCACAAAGGACCTGTTAATAGATAAGCAGACACAAATGCACAGACACACACACCACATACCAGTTTTGCTAAACATCTGACGCTCTTCTCCTAGAACAATATCAAGGTTTAAATTTAGAGCTAATGAATATAATTTGGTTTTTAAAGCACAGTTTTTGGCACAGTCCGCCCCAGCATCCCAGTAAACCGTGTGATGGGTCTCATAAATACCACTGATATGCTTCTCATTTGGCTGAGGCCCTTCTTGTCAGACAGACAACAGTTTACTTTCAAAGTCCAAGTTGCTCAGCCACATTCATTGACATTTTCTTTGTTTACAGAACTAAATTATAGTCCTGTCCTGATGGCTAAAACATTTAAGCAATTTTAAATCAATACTGCTTGTTTAACCGAAAGAAGAAAAAAAACTAGTGCAGTCAAATGATTAATCATGAATAATTGCTTTGAAAATACAAGTTTTTGTTGGCATAATACATATATGTGTGCTGTGAGTGTTTATGTATATATAAATAAACACACATACAATATATATATATATATATATATATATATATATATATATATATATATATATATATATATAAAATATTTACATGTATTACATGTCTATATTTACAGTCATATAATTTATATTAGATTTATATATTTAATATATAAAGCACTATTTTGTTTTTGTATTATATTATACATTATATTTGTATAAGTATGGATGTATGAATTATTTAGTGACTTATTTTCTTTCTTTTTCTTTTTCTAAATAAATTTTTAAATACTATGCCATTAATGCAATTTCATCTCAGACAACCCCATTTCTCATATTATATTAATCTTTGTTTACAGAACTAAATTCTCGTCCCAATATCTAAAACATTTCAGCATTTTAAAACCGAGACTGCTTGTCTGACCCCTAAAAACCCCTAAACTAGTGAATAGAAGCCTCATATTATGTTTCCTCTAATCTATTAGGCCTATAGATCAGTGTATATTTCTCATATTATGATTTGGTTCCCCTAATTAAGCATCATTATAAAGAAAATGTAAACTAACGACTAAAGCATTTTTAAAAATATGTTTAATATTTAAAAGGTAGAAAACGACTGCAAATAATAACATTATGTGCAGTTTGTTGATTCACTGGCCTGTATTGATCTTAAAGAAAGTGCTAGAGTAGCCTACCGTTGCTATGGTTACCACCTTGCAGTTGTTTAGTGCACTCTGACTCGTAGTCTGACTTTAGAAGTTAGTGAAAAATTAGGCTGAATTGCGTATATATATGATTTATTACAATTATTTATAATCTATGTTTTGTTAAGTAATATGCAAAACATATATTTAAAAAATATATGCAGCAACTGCTATTTTCTGTAGTTACTTTGTTGTTCATAGATGAATGTACAAAGTGTGTGGTGATCATCTGCAACCAGTTTGTGTTTATTACTGGTGATATAATATGAACCAGAAAAGGAATGGATATATCACAGATATTTGTGTCCATCCAGCTTCAAGCTCTGTGATGTTGCTGTCCACCTAATCCCAAGAAAACAATCCATTTGCTGGACAAATTAAATGAATGAATGAACATCCCCATTACAGCCACTTTAGCCTTGGTCTTAATGGGGCCCAAGAGAGCCCTGCACATGTTGCGTTATTGTGTACGCAGTCTCTAAAGTGTTTCAGATGAACTGGGAACAGCGCAGCGAAAACAATAAGTCAACAGATAATGCTATGACTAACTTTGCTGAGCTAGATAGTCGTTAATCATTGATGATTTAAAATAATATGCTAATAATTTCCCCAATTTGGCATTATTTCACGTGTTTGTGTTTTGATTACAGAGAATACATTACCGTGAGGCTCTTGGAACTCAGTAAAAGAGTGAATGACACATCTGTCCTCTTGTTCCTCCTGTGCTTTAATGTAATCACTTCACAGAGCACTTCAAGCTGTTCATACTGTGTACAATATGTCTGTGTGAGTGCGTCTGTCTGTCTGGTCTGGGTTCAGTGAGTTTAAACACTTAACCTTCGTACTGCCATGTTCTCTGTAATGTGTGTGTGTGTGTGTGTGTGTGTGTGTGTAGTGCACTTTAGAGATGTTCCGGCCTATTTGATGTGTGTTATATATAAACCTTGTATGAATGGGCTCGTATGCCATCCTGGACAAAATACATGCACACAATACAATGTGTGTGTGACTCGCCAGTTGACCAGTTTTTTTGGTAATGTATTGGTAATGTTCCTGAGAATGGAACAGCGGGATTATCATATCACAAAGGCTCTGCCGTGTAATTAATATAAAGTACAATCTTATAATTATAAACTTACAAATAGACAATATGTTATTAATAAGCATGCTGACAAGAAGTAGATAGATAAGTAAATAAATACATGGCTTGTACATTTTTATGTGTGTATCTATATATACTGTGTATATATATATATACACACATATATATATACACATATATACAAGCCACACATATATTTATATAATAATTTTTTTTTTTATATTTAATTTATACATGAATTTATTATATTATTATTATTAATTTAAATATATGAATAATCTGGGGATTATGTAATAATTTCTCTGTGATTTTGCGTAAAAAGATGCAGCTCATCAGAACAAATTAAATTAAAACATGTTAATATGTCATGTATTTTCATGTGCATCCTGACTGCCTGTATGTGTTCATGTTTTCTTGAGTGTGTTGTTTTCTTTGTGAGTTAGTGTTACAAGCTCATAGCCTCTAGGCCTAATGCACCTTTTACAAGCGCCTCGTCGCCATGGCAACCAGAGGTTAGTGGTAGGCGTGGCAGCAGTTGAGTCTGTTGCTATTGTTACCTGCACAGGAAGTTTGATGCTCACATTATCTTCTCACAGATTAATCTGCACCAAATACATCCTATATTCCTTTCTGTGTGTTGATTGTTATTCTTTTCTGACGTTTTCTTTTCAATCTAAGAAATAATCTTGGTTGTATATTAGTTTAGGGTATTTTAGTGACCAAGGTATTTATAGATGTCATGAGGGCGACTCTGGAGGGCTTGTCTAACTTGATCAGATATGCAATGGCAGATGGTATGCAAACACACACACACACACAGATCAGCTCACACACAGGCATTTACACAGGCCTGAGTCACTGTCTGTGTTAGCTCACATAGACTGACCTTTTAATCAGGATTTAGACTAATGATACTGAACACACACAAACAGACACAGATTCTGTTCTGACCAGTTTTGTGAATTTTATCCTTTGTAAGCAAATTGTCTTTATATTTTCCATATGCACTTTAAAGGAAATTTTGTGGATAGTCACATTTTATCGAAATTCAAATATTTTATTTCATTTTTTTCTTGAAATAAGGTGTTTATGATGCCAACATTTTTAAAACTAATGAAAATTCTTGTCACCCGTGACAATATCATAAAAAAATCAAATATATATAGTTTTTACGTTTTTTTAACAAAAGCTATTTAGTTGAGTAGTGAGAGACTTTCTCTCTTTTGTTCGTTTGATTAACATGAATGACATACAGCAGGAATATTAGACTGCTGTCACTTTAAGAGCTTGCCGGATTCAAAAAAAATGTTACAGCTTTCTTTATCAGCTGTTTGCTTTAACTTAAGAGCTAAATTACTGTGTTTACAAGGATACTTGCAAAGATTAAATTTTGGCAAATAAAGTTGCAAAAATAACTCTTCATGTGCATGTCTTTGACTGCTGAGAAACTGTCACAGCAAAATGAACTCTCTTTTTTTCTTGATGGTGTTTCAACAGCTTAAAACGGATTGTTTTTAAACAGCAATGCTAACACAGACAGGGACGATAATCCAAATCTCTGCCTCTAATTCATTTTCCATTTATTAACAGGGAATCTGGTGCTGAATTAATTAAACTGTCATTGTGTATATTTCCTGTGCATATTTATTACAGTGCTCTGTTGTGCCTTTAACTGGGATAATTAGTTTTTATATGAGGTTAGTGGATTTTCCTGAACAAACTTTCTCCCTCATTTTTCTCTTGTTCATTCAAAAAAACAACGTTTAAAAGGAATAGTTCAAGTTGTTCCAAACTCTGTTTTTTTTCGTATAATAAAAGTGAATGTAGACAAGAATGGTTTAAGCTTCACAAACAACAAAAAGCACCATAAAAGTACCATAACAGCAGCTCATTTGATTGGACGTGGGTGAACATGGCGACGAACAAAATATCTGCTTTGTACAGAAAAATGTTTACAAGAAAATAAGAAAAATTTGGATTTTGATATAATCCAAGAGGAGACCAGAGGTTTTACTTTGCCTGAAACAAAACCCTGCATCATCTGCTGGAGCATCACTCTCTCTCGAACATGTACGACAGATAGCAGAAGTTTTAAATATGGATGGTATTCTTAGAAAAATGCAGTGATTCTCTTCAGAAACCTTTAATGTACCCCCTCGTAACTGGCTGGAGCACTTTTTATGGTGGATGGATGCCCTTCAAAATCTCCACCCCCATTAACTGCCATTAGAAAGCTTGAAATATATACAACATTCTCAATATAAGTGATTGCATTATAAATCATGTCACTTAGTCACTTATAAATGTTCATTTTTGGGTCAACTATCCCTTTAAGTATCTTCATTATGTTACTTCACATTTTTTATAATCCTCACACAAAGTTGTCAAGTTACTTGGAAGATAGCACAGAAATTGTATAGACTATTTTATTTTTACGGTTCATTTTAGTCTTTTTAGTTGATGCCGGTCACTATTCACTATTCTCTTATCATCTCCGTTGGTGGCCATCTACGGAGGAAAAGAAAATCATAAGATTTCAGAACGACAGCAACTTCAACAATGGTTGAAGTATTCCTTTAAAGCAAAAAGAACACTTTTATTGATTCACTCTTCTTTTTATGTGCACCATTAGTCTAATTTCTGTCAATAGGTCGAGAGTGAAAAATGCTTGTTTTCTCCCAGGATGAGAAGACCTACATCTGAAGTGGACTGAGTCTGGAATGTGTGTGTGTGTGTGTGTGTGTGTGTGTGTGTGTGTGTGTGTGTGTGTGTGTGTGTGTGTGCGTGTGTGCGTGTTTCTGTTGCATAAGGTCAGCTGGCACCAGTCCCCTCCCTGCTGTCGGGACTGCTATATCCTCGCTGGCCATAAATATGCTTTTATTCATCCACTCGTAGAGAAAGCAAGCGATCAGAAGGGAAACGGTGGAGGGAGAGGGGGGGTTGACTTGGCGTAGGCTCATCATATTAGCCTTTATTGCTAGAGGGATGGAAGACTTCGAAAGAGTGAGGAATGCTCTTTTGGATATCTGCTTGAAAGTATTTGCACAGTGTGAGTGACGCGACAGCTTCGGGGCTGTCTGTGTGCGGCTGTGAATAAATGCACACACAGATGGTGTGTGCTTTTGTGGCCGTTTGAACATTGCCCCCTTAAGAAAATTGCCCTCGGCCCTTCTTGCAGCCTCTGAAGTGTCGGATGAGTGTTTTTGTGTTAATATGTGCGCCAGTTCACTCTGTATAAACTTCACGTCACCAGATGACACTGCATACAAATGCCACTTTTCCGTCTAAAACAGTGTTTGTATTCCTCATCACAAGCCTCTGCTCACTCACACACACATGAATGTTTATGTTTTTTAATCTATCACACGAGATCACGCACAGACTTCCCCTCCTCGCCTCATTAACATCTGTCGCGCATGGTTTTCTACATGGATTCCCTCTTATCTTACCATGACCTCTGTCGAACGAGAGTTCGGTCTCTGTGAGATTACGTAATCCTGCCCGTGGGGTCTAATCCTGACTGGCTTTCTGAAGTCAGTTGTGTTGAAAATGTGCACGAATCTGTTCCTTTGGGATTCACGACAAAGCCCCGAACATGGCCAAAGGGAAAGTGTCAAATGAGTTCTCAGTAGCCGATCAAAACACTAGTTTGTTTTCTTGCTGATAGTGTTTCGTTGGAATTAAAGGAGTTAACTATATATATCTGAATTTTCTGGAATGAAAATGAATCGCACTTCGAATGAAGTGACAAACTGTTGTTTGATTTGCACAACACTTGCAGCATCGCGTCGGAAAATGCACTAAAATGTGAAGAAGACGTACTGTGTCTTATTCCTCTTGTTTTCGGATGTTGAATGCGACGGTTTATTCCACATATGCATTGCCACATGGATCTCTGGAGAAAAAAAAAAGACATTAGGCATCCTAGAGGAGAAAGTTGTTAAAAGTCACATGTGTTTTCTTCAGCAGACAGTTTCATTTAAATCACGCTCGTCTCTTACATAACTCTCGCTCTTACAATGTGATTAAAACCAAATCTTTTAAATAAAGTTACCAGCCAACTGGCGAATAATTCAATTTTGCTTTTGGTGCTTGGCAGGTGTTCATTTTGATCTTTGTTCACATATTGCACAGTGCAGACACAATACACAGCTAAAACGGACTGAAGCTGTTGATTTAGAAGAGACAAAGCCACAGTTCACAGAAACCCCAGAATGTACTAAATCCTACCACTGCAAGGTTCTTTTCCTTTTTCATTATGAAAAATGCCCACAGTATACTCAAGTGATTCAGTTTGAGTATTCATTTTACATATGCTCAGTTACCCAGTCAGCTGATTATTCTCTGCCCAGAGTATTCTGAACGGCAGCGTGTGTGTCCTTCAGATTCCTCTTTCAGCATCTGTGGGCTGTGGATGTCCCCAGTAACCGTAGCTCGAGATTGAACACATACTTCAGCTGTCGGTGGAGACATATTCCTCTTTTTCTCTTTCTCTTATTTTCTGTCCCTCTGAGGAGATAATGGCTGACTAAGAGGAAGTAACATTATTGTGTATCTCTGTGAAACTGAAATGGAATACATTTTTACATTTCTTCACACGTAAGTGTAAAGCAATCCCATTGCTCAAAAAAATACTCCTTCTCTCTTTCTGTCTCCCAAATGTTCAGGTTTTCCCGGGTTTCCTCTCCAGAAGTTCCTGTTCTTACATGGTAACAGAGAGCTTGAGATAAGAGGTAAGATAAATTTCTGCATATATGCATGTTATTGACGGTCTTGTTTTGATGGTATTATAATTGTGATGTGATTACTGTTATTTGGTGTTGCTGTTTTTATGCTACATGTACTGTATATGTGACAAAGGGAAATAGTAAAATCTAAAATGATTACCTTTAGTTAGAAGGTGTGATCAGGCCTGTCGCAATAATGCAATATATTGTCCATCAGATTTACATAGAAAAACATTATTAAAAACACAATAACATCAAAATTTTTATCATCAAAAAAATGTTTTGCATTGCACTTGTGTCTATGTTTTTTGCAGCTTCTCGTACATAATGTTGTGTAGTCATGAGGTGCTAGTTCAGGGATTCTGTTTTTCAGCAATAGTGTGCACACTTACTTTTCAGAGGGAAAAAAAGGGAAAATAATATTGATACCTATGTTAGGAAAATGCTCTGTATGGGTAAAAATGCCCAAATTAGTGCAAGATTAAAAAAATGTGTAAAGATTAGTAAAACCATCATCAAGATCCAAATATTTTGTAATATTAATTTAACAGTTTTGCTTGTAAATTGTCCTTTTTAGATGAGCAAACTGAGGAAGATGAGAACCAGAGAGTGTATCCAGTATAAATTTATAAAATATTAAATAGAATACCATTTATTGTACATTAGAACCAAGACAAATACTAGACAAAGCGTAATTTAGTACTTTATTAAAAATATAGCCTCACAAAATATATTTAAAAATATACTATTTGTGTATTTTATTTTCTGCTAAATGACTAAATGCAATCAGGGCTGACAGTATGCACTCAGTAACCCCACAATGAACCAGACTCAGGCATTGTCCTTGTTTAAAGGCTTACAGCTACAGGAATGAAAAATGCCTTTGTAATTTGTTTTTATTGAGAGGTGGAATTATTTACCTCCTCCCTGAAGGTGGAGGTTCAAGGTATTTGAGAAGTATAAAGTTTGTGTATTTTATTTTCTTAGCCTCTTCCACAGCAGTGTGGTCAGAAAGGTCCTGAAGCTGCTAAGAAAGGCCACAGAGGTTAAATCTTTACATTTTAAATTTCATATATATATTTAGTTGTTTTATTTTTTGCTTATTTACAGTTTATTTTTATTTATTTATTTTTTGTTTGTTTTTGCTGTAGACATTGTTCATTTTACAGATTTACAAATATTAAAATCTATATGTTTTCTAAATGATTTTTAAGCAGAATTTCTAGTGATAAGCAGTTTGATCATGGTGAAAATCAAACCGTATCTGAATATACAATCTTGTTATACAGCTATGTGTTGTGGTACTTTCAACCGGAGCTACCCAGAGTTATTCTAGAAACCAAGAGGTCAATGAAATGTCATTTTTGTTATTGCTGCTTATCCAGGACTCTGTATCTTACCACCAGTTCTGTCTTGTGAATGCTCTGTCATGTGAAAATTTTTTTTTTTTTTTAACTGAACCTTTCTGTTGAAGTTAATCAGTTTTTTCGTTCTTAGTTATGCATATTCCTACCATGTTTTGAGCAATCTGACAGGTCTACCAGAGGCGTATCATATGCAATTCAACAGCTCCTATCTGAATTCCTCATATCATGTGTACACTAGCACTGGGAGGATCATAGCTCCTCAAGAAGCCGCAGTAGAAACAAACAAGCGTGAGGCGGTAGTGCTGTTGTTTTTAACACACTGTTCTCAGCAAGAGAGAAAGTCCAGAATTCACAATGTGATGGAATCACAGCTTGATCTGTGGTTTAGCCACAAGAGAGCCAGGCACCGTAGTTAAATGCAGATGAGAAGTCTAGAAGAGTATCCTGGCTTCTTCAGATGTATTGTGTATGACGTTCAGAGCTGCACAGACAAACTTCTTTGACCCTTAGTCACAAAGCTCTAACTGTCAAGAGAGGTCAGCTGACTTGAGGACTTCATGTGTGGTCACATTCTGTGTGAACTCTGCTTAATGTCACACAACGATCAAATACATCTCTGCATGTTCACACAGACCCTCAATTAGAAACACTTCCCAACCTTTCTCAGAAGTGGTGATTTTATACAGTTGTATTTTATGCAATTGCAATTAATGTGATTAATTTGCAAGGATATCATCTAGTTATGTTATTCATGTAATTATAGAGCTGACTAATATTTACATGGCCTGACACACACATCAAATCACAGTTAATTTGATTCAAGATTCATACCTGCAATATTTACATGTCTTGTCTTTATTATTACATTTATTTGCAATTAATTTGTTTAATTTTCAAGAATGTCATGTTGATCAAGTTAAGGATATAATGTTGTTAATTTAATTAAACAATTTAATTTAATAATCAATTGGCATTGAGGAAAAATACCTCAAAGATTCATACAACCTGATTTAATTATTACATTCAGTTGCGCTATCCTTGTATTCTAATTGGTTTGTTCAATTCAATGTTCCCAACCAATCGGATTCACATACTCATTACTATTTTAACCAGACATATTCAAAGAATACTATGTCTGTGCACTATGCATGTCCTCATCTTAGCCCACTGCCTCCTCAGCACCACCTGCCTACGTCTGCTTTGGGAGATCTTCCACTGTCCAAGCATTTAGCAACGTTGCAGCTCCAGTCCATCAAGACCAAACATGTTCTATTTATATTATTAGAAATATGACACTCTATATCGCGAGTTGTCATGACTGAACTCATTTTTCTGCAGTTCCTGCTGGTGTTAAGCACCTTGTTAAATCTATCCCTAATCTTCTTAGCACTAAACGATAATAATCTAAATGCTATGAAATGTGGACACAATTAAACATCTATTATCAGCAGCCAACAAATATCCAGTATGATTGACAGAGTGTTGAAGAGAGAAATGCAGGTCCAGTGTGAAGTTTTGAAAAGTGAGAGGAAGTGTTAATGTGTACAGAGAGCTCTCAAGGTCAAGTTCACACAGACACCTGACCTGATTTCAGCAACCGTCCAAATCACGTCAAACACCAGTCTCCTTAATCCAGCGCATCAACCGGAATCGAGTGTTTGTGTTTGTGGTTAGTTGACTGGCAGTGACTGGCTTTTGTGTCTGCCTTTTTATAAGAGTACTGTTCGTGTGTATGGTGAATTGACTGGAAATCAGTGGTTTTTGTGTCTTTGTGTAGGTGTGCAGCTTTCTGTGCGGTTGTACTGCTTGGAAATACACACATGCATACACGAATGCGAACACACACACACACACACACAAAGAGTGGGACAGGAAGAGGTGGGCTGTAAGCTCTCCTCTTTTACACGTTACTTCCGTTTTGAGAGAAATCTCATAGGCTCATCTCTATCTATCTATCTATCTATCCATCTATCCATCTATCCATCTATCTATCTATCTATCTATCTAAAGACTTCTGGGAAACCACATGGAGGGAAAAAAAGCTAAGTGCGCTTTAGGGGGAAAATAAAGTGCCACTCAAGTGTAAAATATGTCCACTTTAATGCATCAGGCTTCAGTCTAACATCATTGAGGTTCTTTGCTGGTTTATTTCAGCCTGTGCAGTCATCATCATAAAAACTGTCAACGGGCTGATCAGATGACACCGCCGGGAGTGATGATTCAATATGTAGTTTTGACTGTGTTTATGTGCAAGGAATTTTATGTTTTATGCAGGACTTGTAGTTGAGGGACAAGCAAGTCATGCAGCCATGCTGAGGATATGTCAAGGGCTTAAACTTATAATGAGATTAACAAACACAAACACAAAGACAAGCCAACACTGCATGTGCTTAAATGACTAGTGGTGGACCAGTATGGGTTTTTAACACTGATATGGGATGATAATGAATAATATATATAGTTAGGTCCATATATAATTGATCACAGGCACAATTCTTATTATTTCAGCTGTGGAGCAAGTTACATATAATGTTATATAATGTATAATTTTACAATGGAGGAAGGGTAAGGAATTACAGCTCTTTCATATGCATCAACCTCTTTTTTTTAAGGGACCATAAGTAATTGAACAGTTGCCTCAAAAGCTGTTTCATGGACAGATGTGTCCTATTCTTTAATTTTTTTTCTAAACCAGTTAAGCAAATTAAAGTTCTTGGAGTTGATTCTGAGTACGCCATTTGCATTTTGAAGCTGTGAATCCACATCATGCGGTCAAAGGAACTCTCCATACAAATCAAAAAGACAATTGTTAGGCTTCAAAAACAAAACCAATCCATCAAAGAGACAGCAGGGACATTAGGAGTAGCCAAATCAACAGTTTGGTACATTCTGAGAGAAGAAGAACACACTGGTGAGCTCAGCAACATAAAAGGCCATGTTCACGGAGGACAACAGTAGTAGATGATCAGAGAATCCTCTCCATGGTCAAGAAAAACCTTTTCACAACATCCAGCTGAATGAAGAACACTTTCCGGGAGGTAGACATTTCACTGTCAAGGTCTACAATTAAAAGAAGATTTCATGAGAGCAAATACAGAGTGATCACCGCAAGGTGCAAGCAAAGCCAGATTAGAATGCCAAAAATACATCTAAAAAGCCAGACCACTTCTGGAAACGCATTCTTTGGAAGGCTGAGATTAAGATCAACCTGTACCAGAAAGACTGGAAGAACACCACTAAACACCAGCTTATAGAACAGCTTATGATCCAAAGCATGCAACATCATCTGTGAAACACTGATCAGTGTGAGGGCATGAGTGTGCGTGTCTTCCAGTGGCTCTGGGTCACTCGTTTTTATAGATGACGTGACAGAAGACAGAAGCAGCCGGAGGAGTTCTGAAGTATACAGGGATATACTCTCTCATTCATTCAAATGGAGCAAAGTTGATCAGGGTGAAGCGTCATAGTACAATCGGACAATGATCCAAATGATCAAAAGCAACCCAGAAGTTTTTGAAGACAAGTGAAATATTCTGCAATGGCAAGGTCAGTCTTCTGATCTCAGCCCGATTAAGCATGCATTTCACTTGCTGAAGACAAAACTAAAGGCAGAAAAACACCCACACACAAACAACATCTGAAGTCAGCTGCAGTAAAGGCCTGGCATAACAAAGGAGGAAACCCAGTCTCTAGTGATGTCCATGAGTCCCAGACTTAAGATTCCAAACTTAAAATTAATATTTTATTATATTTATTTGTCCAATTACATTTGAGTCCCTGGAAACTGTGGGCTGTGAATAAAAATGGTCGTAATTTCTAAGCATTTCTAAGCAAGTTTTCGCTTCACTATCGTCTTGATTGTTTTGTAATTACTTTCTGAAATGAGGGGTCAAAATCATCAATCTTTTTAAAATCCTTTACTTGAACATTACTTGATTAAATTTATTAAAGCCAAGTATGAATCTAATCAAGTTAGTGTTTTTAAGCATTTTACATTTATGAAAATAATTACTTTAACAATAAAATACTTTTTATTTGTGGACTTCAGCTATTCTCTTTAATAGTTAACTTGTAACTATTTTTCAGGTCATCAGTTATCAAAGCTCTGTAAATATTGCTAACAAACAAGAGATTTACTTTAATTATCACCAAGCAGATTACTCAGTAAAACATCCCACAGATCATGTTTTCGGGCCATTTTAAGTCTTGTTTTGACATAACAAAGTGGTTATATCTAAGTGTGTGAGTTGTTTGAGCTCTTCCCATTAATGTCATTATATTGTTCAGTTAGACTGATGCACAAACACTCACGAACACAGGAAGGACAAGCAATCTTAATGCAAACTTTTTGTTAAAGTTCAATGGACTCAATGAGGAGGAAGGCAGATGTGGACTGCCACTTTAACTTTACTTGGCTGGTGTCGCTATTGGAAAATGTTTCTTTAGAAAACAATTGTGATATTTTATAATATTGGCGTTGATTTATTTTTGCACAGTTTTTTCTTCATCCAATATTTTGAGGGAAGCCCCTAAACTGTATGTATAAATTACGTTTTAATCATAGCCAATTATATGTACACAAAATTTGAAAAGCAGATATGTATAATTGGCACCGTTCTCAGGCGCTGGAAGCGTAGAGATAACTTCAGTAAAACAGACTTTAATAATTAGTGAGTTTGAGCATCTTAGTGTGTCTGCGTCTGGTGAGCGCAAGATTAATTTCGACATCATTTCATCATCATTTCCTTCCTCTTCACATTTTCATCTGTTCTCTGTGAGTCTCTCCTTGGGCTCAAGTGGCTGTGTTGACACAACAAATCCATTAAATGCATGCAGACCCCTTTCCCAGAAAGCCACGAGGAGTGAAAAGATTGGACACAACATTACAGCCCACAATGCTTTGTATTGTGAAGGTTCCCACCATCATCTATATTACGCTGGAGATTTTCCGTCAAATTGTGCAATCTGAACACAAATAAGACACGCTCCTGTAACAGTGACTAGTGTAACTTTAACATGCTGAACAGAGGTTCACGTGGGAGATTAGATTTTCTTGACAATTTATTTATTTGTAATGTATCTGTAGTTCACAGTGTTATTCTAGTATTACATTTACATTTTTACATAAAAAATTGTCCCTTTTAGACTTCCACTTTATTGGTTTACTGGTTGTTAAAACTAACCTGTCTTTTCTTCTTATAGTCTATATATTTGTTTTTTAATACAGTTAAAAAAAAAAAAAAAAAAAAAAAAGCTTTATTCTTGTTCTATTCTATCCTCATTTGTACGTCGCCTTGGATAAAAGTGTCTGCTAAATGACCAGATGTACATTTCTAAAGTAAAGATGAGTTAATCAGCATAATTACCCTCTTTTTAGACCTGTAGCTCTGTCTCTTGTGCTGTACCTGACTTGCCTGTGTTTTTTTGTCTCGTTCAGAGTGAAAATGGCAGTGTGGATTCAGGCCCAGCAGCTGCAGGGAGATGCTCTACACCAGATGCAATCTCTTTACGGGCAACACTTCCCCATAGAGGTGCGACACTACCTGTCCCAGTGGATAGAGGGACAACTCTGGTATGTGAAGACTTTGCCATTTTGGCTTTTTTCTTTCATATATCAGTGTTAAGTGTGTCCTTGTGTCCTCTTTCAGGGATGCGATAGATTTAGAGAACCCTCAGGAGGAGATTAAAGCCAAGCGTTTATTGGACAGCCTGATCCAGGAACTACAGAAGAAAGCAGAGCATCAAGTGGGAGAGGACGGCTTCTTACTCAAGATTAAATTAGGACATTATGCTTCACAGCTAAAGGTTCTGCTTGCTTTTTGCTTATGCATACAACTCTTAAAAGATTTAGTGGAAAGCAAGTAACAAATTAATTTGATTTTAGAAAATGCATCCAAATGCTTCTGCATAAATGCAAACATGGAAACCTGCATAGGTTCTCTTAACATATATTAGGAGAAATAAAATCTGAGAATATAGATGAAGCTTAATGAGGAAGTTGTTGACACACAGCATATCAGTGCGTGATGATAAAGCTTTTACTAAGAACAGGTCGGTCAGGACAGTGCAGCCTCAGTGTTTACTGTCGTTAGTGTTGTGGGGAGTAATTGAGTGTGTTGAAATAAAACATGGCAGAGCAGATGTTTATTCTGACTGTGTGTGTGTGTGTTTTCAGAGCACGTATGACCGCTGTCCCCTGGAGCTGGTGAGATGCATCAAACACATCCTGTACACAGAGCAGAGACTCGTCAGAGAGGCAACTAATGTGAGTGGACACAGAGTTGGCAGATCTATTTCAGACGGTCGCTTCATTAGGAAAGTTAATTTTTGAATGATGTTTTTAATTTCATCTTCCTTTTTTGCATAATTTCACATATGTACTGCTGTTTATCAATGTTTTTGGTAACACTTCATTTTAAGTTGTCCTTGTTACATATTAAATTTACTTACTATTATAATTACAATGAATTACTCATAATCGCATACAGTTTTGACTAAGCCTAACCCTAACCACATAGTAAGTACATGTAGTTAACTAATATTACGACACTGTAAAGACACCTTAAAATAAAGCGTAACCCTGTTTTAAAATGAGGTATATGCAAGGATCTCACAGTCATGGAAATAAATATGAGAGAATTTTTAATTTGTGAATTCTAGCCATGGAAAAGAATAATTTAAATACACATACAGTGTACATAAAACCGTTTTAAAACATAGAGTCAACAAGAATGTTTTTTGAAAGTCTCATCTAGGCTTCAGTTATTTGATCAAAAATACAGTGCAAACAGTAATATTGTGAAATATTATTACAATTAAAAATTACTTCCTCCTATTTCTATCATGCCTGTTGAATAAAAATGAATAAACAAGAAATATGAATTCCAAGATGTAAGCAGTTGATATGATTTGAAATCATTCTATAAATATTTTTTACCTGCTAAATGTTGAATATTTAAACAAACGTCACTGCATTCATAATTTCAGCAAGTTCAGTGAGTTCATTCAAATTTAAATACCATCATGGGTGATAAGGAGGTCTACTGTACATGACTGACTTTTACAATCTTCAGAAATAAAATTTGTGTTTGCTTTGTGCGTGCACAGAGGAAGATACATATTTACTTCTGCACACAAACTCATGATACCAGCTCAGTTTTAAGAGAGAAAAAGAGGAAATTTCTGATTTTATTAACTTAACTGACAACTCATAAAATCATAAAACTAAAGATAACCGTAAATCTAGAAGCATACGTACACTCAGACACGCCTGTACTTAAAGACAAAATATTTATGTTTGCATGCCATGCATGCACTAAACAAACAATAGTTTGTTTAAACAAATATACAGTACACGTGCTATAGACAGATAACTATATCTGGGTCGATTATTAATAAACAGCAGGACAGGGATGATAAGGGCCTACAGTACATATTGAAGCTTTGGTTAGTTGGATTTTAGTAGTTCAGCTGTTTCTCATCAACCCTTCTTCATCTTGCTAGTTTATAAAAACTAGAAAGTCTGAATGAAGCTATATTGTTTCCTTGCATTTTTTTAAAATAGTCTGATCGAAATTTTATTCATGTCTAACCATAATTAGCACGTGTGTCTGTGTTTGGCAGTCGAGCTCACCGGTGGGCGGCCTGATGGACAGCATGTCACAGAAGTACCATCAGATAAACCAGGCATTCGAGGAGCTCAGAATATTGACTCAGGACACAGAGAATGACCTCAGAAAACTACAGCACAACCAGGAGTACTTCATTATACAGTACCAGGAGAGCCTCAGAATACAGGGTATACAGCCACAATCTTATCTGTTTGACAGACAGTTTTATCCAGAGCAACTCCAAGATTCACATTTCATCAGTTCATGTACTCCCTGAGAATCTTACTTTGGCCTCACACACACACACACACCAGCAGACAGTTGTATGCAATCATATACACAGACTATTTTATCATTCAGTACATACTACTGCGAAAATGATCTCATTAAAACAGCCTGTCAGCTCCCATAATTCCCTAGAATACCACTGAATAATAAATCAAACCAGTTTTAGAGGGATGGTTCACCCAAAAAATGAAATACTGTCATCATTTACACATCCTCAGGTTGTTTCAAATCAGTGTAAACCTTTGTTGAACATAGAAAAAGAGATTTTGAACAATGTGGGGCCACAAACAGTTACTAGTCCCCATTAAATTCCACCACTTATATTGTTTCTATAATATGGAAGTCAGTGGGAACCAACAATAGACTGGTTACCTGCATTCAAGAAGAAGAAATCATTTTTACCGGTTTGGATGAACTTGAGGGTGAGTTGTGAGTAAATGATAACAGAACTGTTATTGTTGGGTACACTTCTCCTTTAATCCCGAATGTAGATATCATTTTAAAACAGCATTATTTCTAAAGATAATTGCAATAAAAAAAGAACTGAAAGTACATCATCACAGGAAAGAAAGCTGTGCATCTCACACAGGAATTGCTCACTTTTTCATACCAAGATAGCTATTTTACATGCAAAAAATGTTACATTTTTTTGTCTGCAAAGTTCATTTTTGTGTACTGTGTGCAGCTCAGTTATCAAGTCTGGCCACGCTGCCTCCAGCAGACCGACAGCTACGAGAGCCCAGCCTGCTCAGCAAGAGAGCCACCGTCGAGGCCTGGCTGACCCGAGAGGCCAACACCCTGCAGAAATACAGACTGGTACACACAGGCTCTGACTGAATCGTGTGCATATCATTAACATAATACAACACTCAGACTCTTAACATTAGTAACACGTGCTTTAAAGAGGCGTATCGTAAAACAACACTTCTCAAAAGTTGTGGGATTACTATGCTTTTCTCTGTTTTTATGTGAGTAATTTCTTGAAATATCATTACACATGACCTTTTTTTAACCCTTTTTCTGCCCATTTAAACCGTCTTTGCTACTGTAAATTAAGGCCGTATATATTTCATTTACCTCTGTTGTGAGCGACAGCATGTTGATGCTCTTATTGTGAAACATTCATTCCTGCAAATGTTTAATTTGTCTAAACTTAAAATCAAAAACTTGATCATCCGGTAAAATGATTTCTGCAGTCATTACTCCCACTTAAAACCTGTCCCTCACACTCAGATCTGCCTTCATCTAATCCAATACAGCCATCAATATTCCATTTCACTCGGGTCTATGTCACGATATCAGAATGCACAATACAGAAAAATATATTTCGCTACATCTGTTTCATCAAGACTAATAGGCACCTATATGTAAATTACCTCTGTTTTGATTGGCTAACCTTATTTTAGGTAAAATAAGGAACACTTTCCTTTAAAAAGATTCAGTTATTTTGCATTATATGTCTCCTTTAAAACGAAAGCAACGCTTTCAACTGATGTTGCCCATTTGTTTTGAAGTACGGCACTAAACCTGAGGGCCGTTGTTATTTACATGAGTACTGCACATATGTTCACGTCTGCTCATGTGGTGTTATATGAGCTTATGTATGTGCGCTCAGGGCTTGGCAGAGAAACACCAGAAGACGCTGGCATTGCTTCGTAAACAGCAGACGGTGATTCTTGACGACGAGCTGATTCAGTGGAAGAGACGTCAACAGCTGGCTGGCAATGGTGGGCCGCCCGAGGGAGGACTGGACATACTACAGTCATGGTGCGCACACATGTATATTTAGCAGTCTAATTTAAGACATACCACAGGCCGCCATTGTTTTTGAAGCTAATTATAATTACCACAGATTGAACCTATTTTTTATATTTTATTTTATTTCATTGTATTTTCCATGAATGTTCCCATAGGGAGTTTTTTTTACATTTAGCTACCTTCTGGGGCTGATCTGTCCCAGTGCACGGCCAAATGAACACAATACACACACTAAGACAGTTATGCAAATAATCAGAGGCGTGCTCATGTTGTGCTTTTTAACAAAACATTTGCGTTTACGTTACCCACACACAACACATGCAGCTCTGTAGTTTATTTCTGCGTGCGTGTGTGCACAGGTGTGAGAAGCTAGCGGAAACCATTTGGCAGAATCGTCAGCAGATACGGAGGGCGGAGCATCTGAGACAGCAGCTGCCCATTCCCGGCCCCATCGAAGAGCTGCTGACCGAACTCAACAGCACCATCACGGACATCATCTCAGCTTTAGTCACCAGGTGTGTTTGTGTGAGAGAGAGAGAGAGAGCATAGCCGTGAGGTTAAGTGGTTGCAAAGTGCAGTATCAAAACCAATATCCTCTCTGTAGTCAACACTGTGCATTTTTACTGTATCTATTTCTTGGTGTTGCTACAATTTCAGCTGTGACTTCACAATGCGTTTGAATTGATCTGTTAGTTGCCATGGCAACCCGTAACCATACATTCGAAGACATACATTACCTTTTTTCCTGTGCTCTTTATGTGTGTGTGTAATTTTTCACTCAATATTGAGCCTACAAGTCTAAGTGGTTTTAAGGAGGTTTTACATTTTGAATATAAAGGTAGAGGTACTTAGTGAATTATCTACAAAGAAGTAATGCTCACATTTCTTGCATATAATACAAGAACATCTTGATCATGTTTTCATTTTAATTTCAGTGCATGGACATTCTAGCTTTAGAAATGAGGTAAATACATCATAAACTGTAAAGTAGTCTGCACAGCTTGAGTTTTCTGAAGCCATACTTTGCTTTGTGTGTAACAGTTATTAAGCACACTTACTGAAGTCACAAAAATTTAATTTATTTTAATTAATACACCCTGCAGTGATTTGGATCATTTCATTCATTAAAAAAACGTTCAACTTGTGAAACAAATAATACATACGTGAAATAGAGAGTTGTTTATTTATCGCATGCAATCATATGCAGGCCTATCTAATCATATCGCGATTGGAGGCATTGCCGCCTGTCATGTGACTTTCCCTCGTTCATTCTCATTTAACCCTCCACTAAACCTACCGCACACTTTATGGGGTTCTGTTAAAACCCAATAGGTTCAGAAGCTTGAAGCTTGAAATCCCAAAGTCTTTTCTGCTCTGGAAGAAACAGAAAAGGTCATAATAAGGGTTTGCAGTCGAGTGAGTATGAATTAGAGGGTGAGCAAATGATGACTAAGTTGTCATTTTCGGGTGAACTATCCTTTCAAATCGTTGATTTCACACACTTTATGAAATAAAAAGATGAACCAAATGATTGAGTGTTTATGTATTACTCACCCTGCGTGTGCTGGTGTCTGTGAGAAATCAACATAGGCTGATTGTCAGAGTGATCATTTTGGTGTCCACAAACGTCTGCTCTCCTTCACTTTCTCCCTCATAATATCTCAAGCTGTCAGCATTCACACCTACCACAGGGGATGAATGTGGTGCTTCATTCATGTGTGTGTGTGTTTGGTGCCTCAGGCCATACAGTCACTGGAAAACTGAGCCTAATGGGAACTATGCTTTTAAAAAACCATCAGTGTCTAAGTGGATCCTCATCAACCTGAGAAGTGTAACGCTGGCTGTGCAACCATTTAACTATTTTCAAATGAATCAAGTTCAGATTACTACAAACCTGTTAGAGATGTTAACTACTGCAAATGACTATTGAATAAGATGAATAATCTCTAAATGAATACATATCATTTAATTGTTTATTTAGTTAGTTAACCATTTTTTGTGGTTTCTAAAGGGTTCCATCACGTTCATCTCACACAAGTCTTCAAGTAACATTCTATTGCACTTTGTCAAATGTAAATTTATAAGTTGAATGAGGAAAAGTGGTTTGAATTTATTTGATTTAAAAAACAAACAAACGTATAAACGGTAATACTGTGAAATAGAATTTAAAATAATGCTTTTCTATTGGAATATATTTAAATTTTCAGAATTAAATTTTAAAATTCCAGGATCATTACTACCCAGATAGCACAAGCTAAAGCAACTGCTGTGTACAAACATCTTATAAACATCTTTAAGATGTGAGTTTTACATACATTCTAAATCATAAACATCGTAAAGAAATTTTCTAAATGTGTATTTGACACTTAACAGGAAATGTCCTAGAATCGTTTTGCCAAATATGTCTTCCAGATAAAAACATGCACATCAAATAGATGTCTCTAAGATACAATATACATGTCCTCAAGTGTCACATGATCCTTTAGAAATAATTTTAATACGTGACCCTGAAGCATAGTCATAAGAAGCACAGGTTTATTTATAGCGATAGCATTGTATTAGTAATATGCATTACTGTGTGCTTAATTTGGACAACTTTAAAGGCAATTTTCTCAATATTTAGATTTTTTTGAGAATATTGTACTGTTCTAAAAAACATATGTCAATTGAAAGTTTATTTATTCTGCTTTGGGAAAATGTATAAATCTCAATTTCGAAAAATGTACCACTTATGACTCAGACCCCAAACCTACTACAGGGCACATTTTATTTTGGTTTTTTGGGGTTTTTTACAGTATGTTTTATGGATTTATGGACATACAGTAAATACACGCATGTGTGTGTTTTGTCTGCAGCACCTTCATCATCGAAAAGCAGCCTCCTCAGGTGCTGAAAACACAAACTAAATTTGCTGCGACAGTGCGTTTGCTGGTAGGTGGCAAACTGAATGTGCACATGAACCCACCGCAGGTCAAAGCCACCATCATCAGCGAACAACAAGCCAAGGCCCTGCTCAAGAACGAAAACACCAGAAAGTGAGCAGAAACGCAACACATTGCATTTAGTAACTCCTCTGGGTGTGTTTGATGACTCATTGTGAACTGGCCTTATGCGCCCAGAGCTTCGGTTTTATTAGGCACCTCTGATACATCATCCTAATGCATCATTTGTATTCCCAAACCCAATTTTTTTGGTCCTAGGTCTTGGTTAAAATTCTATACTTTATGTATGACTACATGCAGAATAATACTCTCTGTAAATGTATGTGTCTGTCTCACAGTGACAGCAGTGGTGAGATCTTGAATAACAACTGTGTGATGGAGTACCACCAGACTACAGGCACTCTCAGTGCACACTTTAGAAACATGGTGAGTGCGGTGTGGCAGTCTTAAGACTGACTTGCGAGAAAACTCCTGTAATACGAGTGTGTGAACTTGACTGAAGGGCTTTCTAAGTACACTGACAGCCATGATTTAAGTTCATTCATAATGTACTCTGTACCTGCTCAGAGAACAGAGCTGTAATCTCAGTTATGCATCAACAATGAATTCAGTTGAGCAACATTTAACCCTGTAAAGCCAGACATATGAATCAGTAGTCATAAAGAACGACTTTTAGATAAGTATGATACAGCATAGGGTTAAAATCAAACCAAGCATCATCTTCGCAGCACAAATTTTTAACAATATAATTACTCTACTGTTTATTTGTCAACCAATATGCAAGTGATCATGTCTTAATTTGTACAGTATAATTAAAATAAGGTTAAAATGAAAACAATATTTATGTGAATTTTTTAACTTAAAAAGTTCTTATACTTTTTTAAAACTTAATTTAAAATAAACATTTGTTTGGGATAATTTTTTTATCTAATTTTATAGTATTGTACTGTATGCAATGAATGACTAAATGTAGCTAAATGTATTACTTTTTTGGTGGGGGGACTATTTAATAGTGACTTGTGTTAAATAGAAAGAACAAATTTATATTTGGTGGCCTTAACTATAATGTACTTAAATCATAAAAATAAGTCAAATGTACGTATTATGTTCATATTAATTTAAAGGCCACCTAATATAAAGTGGGATCAATTTAACTGCTTATTAAGTACGTGTATATTTTTCTCTTTTTTTTTCTTATGTGTAGTCTCTGAAGCGGATCAGGCGTTCAGACCGACGAGGGGCAGAGTCTGTTACTGAGGAGAAGTTTACCATTTTGTTTGAATCACAGTTCAGTGTTGGGGGAAATGAGCTGGTATTTCAAGTTAAGGTGAGCTTGAGAGCTTGTGAGCCTATTTGCCTATAGCAAATCATTCTTAGTAAATGATGTCTGTCACGAACCACTTAAAGCAGTGCAGCAAAATTAGAACATTAGCCTCAAAGATTGTCATTAAATTTTGTGTTTGTATTTTTTGTCTTTTAAAAAAAAGTCTCTTATGCTGATCAAATCTCAATTTATAAAATGCAATAGAACAGTAAAACTGAACTATTCTTAAAATGGACAAGAACTAAAATGCCATATATTCTTGTTTAATTTTCAGCAGCCATTTCTCCATTCTTCAGTGTCACATGATCTCTCAGAAATCATTATGTTAATCAAGATTATATTTATATATATGTAATAAAGCCGTTTTAGAGCTGGAATCGTTCATTTTCCTCCAGACTCTCTCTTTGCCTGTGGTAGTAATTGTTCATGGAAGTCAGGACAACAACGCCACGGCCACCGTTCTGTGGGACAACGCATTCGCTGAACCGGTGAGTTCCTGAAACACCAGCATCTTTGCGTGGAAGGTGTGATGAAGAGATTAAAGTTCGGCCCATCGTAATTGTGCCCTTGAGCAAAGTACTTAATACCAGGTCGGCTGCGTCTGTCTCTATGTCTCTACGGCCATATCACATAAACGTCATGAAAAAGAAATCGCAGTTCATGTGGGGATAAAAAAAAGGCCAGATAACTATGTTAAACATCACAAAGATTGGTGCTGACTTGACAACAAGCTAAACTTTTTTTAAAACATATGTAATGTAAATTCTCTCCCACTCCCTACGACAAACAAACAAAACTGTCATAGCGTGGGTGTTGATTGGATGGCTGCTGGCATATGACTCACGTTCCTTTACTGTACATACTCTACCCTTATTTTCTTTAAAGAAACAGTGCAGCCATAAATTTAAATCCTGTCATCACTTACTCATCCTCACATCAGTTTAAACCTGTACGGCTTTTTTCTTCTCTGAAACACATACAGTGAATACATAATAATAAAAGCATTATAAAAGTAGAAGTCCATACAGGTTTTGTGTAATATCAGATCAATATGAGTCACCAGTATGGTTTATGGCAGTAGTGAATGGCACCCGTGCAGAACATGTTTATGCAAATCACGCAGGATGTGATGAGGAAAGCGTATGTCCCTCTACACAACAACAACCAGTGATTATGACCCACTGACAACCCACCTATTGAGACACTCTCCAGCTGTAAAAGGTTAAAAGAGAGTTTTTTGATAATGTACTTTTTTCTTGTGCTCTCTCAGGGACGGGTGCCTTTTATTGTGCCCGACAAGGTGTTGTGGCCACAGCTGTGTGAGGCTCTGAATATGAAGTACAAGGCAGAGGTGCAATCAAATCGAGGTCTGTCTGAGGAGAATCTCGTCTTTCTTGCTCAGAAAGCCTTCAGCAGTTCCAGCGTCAACCCGGAGGACTACCGCAACATGACCATGACCTGGTCACAGTTTAACAGGGTAAATACAGCTCTCACACTGAACTACTGTAAAATCCATAAACCAGAAGTCAAAAGGTTTTTATCTTGCTAAGTTTGTAGGTTGTTTTGTCTGCTTGTTTTTAGTGTTTTCTTTGATTGATTTGCTTGTTTTTTTGACTAGATGTTTCACACTGTTTAGAAGTTAATTATAGTCTAATTTTGTTTAAAAATAAAATGCAACAGTAATATTAAATAGTTGTATGCTTTAAAATAGCTGCATTTTCTGCAGCCATTACTCCAGTCTTCTTCAGTGCTGCTAATTTTCACTATATTTTTTCATTATTTTTGATGAACAAAAAAGATTGAAAGAACAGTGTTTATTCTAACCCTCTACTGCATAACATAGCCCCATAGGCAGTTTTTTGCCTGCCCGGTACTTGTTCATTACTTGTTTTTTTGCAACCAATTAAAATGTTTGAATAGTATCAAAGAACAGTCCAAAAATAAGATGTAGAAGTTACTATAAAGCACCATTTGAAGGCAGGATGTCCTTTTCTGACTTAAGTTCACAGGAGCACATGGTGTGAGAAGAATCTTATGGCGTTAATAGTCTTATTTAAATTGACATGAACTTTACATAAAAGAAAATGTGTGTGTGTGTGTGTGTGTGTGTGTGTGTGTGTGTGTGTGTGTGTGTGTGTGTGTGTGTGTGTGTGTGTGTGTGTGTGTGTGTCAGAGGTGTTCAGTTTTTTTTTTTTGCTCAGAAATTCAGGCAACTTTGCACAGTAAGAGGTAAGGAAGCTGGGGTCTATGGCTCCACCTAACCAGGATTTCCCATTGACAATGTTGACAATATAATATGCACATCTGTTGCACAGCAGAGAAGTGCCATCAAAAAACATGCAGTAGAGGGCTAAATAAAAAGTCCTTGGTAACAATGTAAAAGCCTTTACTGTCACTTTAAATCAATTTAATGAGTCTGTCAAAAACAATTCTATACAAATCATAAATAGGCAAAATAACAGCAATATTTGGAATGAAATGTATAACAATCAGTAAAAAGTCATCCCATGCTTTCGCAAATCAAGACATCAGTTGCACTCTGTGTTGAATAAAAGTAGTTTTGTACTTCACTATTACTCATCAAATCATGTTTTTGACAGCTTTGCTTTAATTAAGCTGAAATTAGTAATTTTGTAACAAATTCTGACCGTGACTATGACTTGCTGCTTGTTTCAAAAGCACCACCATTATCAAGCGATGTTCTAACAGATGGTTTAATCCCAAACTAGTCTGAATACTTTTCTTAATTTTAAGGGGCAATTTGTCGACCTGAGGCAGAATGTTAGCTGATCTGATCAACACTGCATCTCGTCCATTGCAGTAGTTAATGGTTATTCAGGAAGTGAGTTTTGATCTGAGAGCTTTTGATGTGCAGGCAGGCCTAAGGCTGTGGCTGACTTTGAACAGCCCTTTGCTAATCTGCTACATTGAGCAGGCAGTGTTCCACAAAGACCATTGGAATTCAGGCTTCGTTTGTATTTATGGCTTTGTTTATTTAGTCACTGATATAATAATAGCGTATGCTCAAGCGCACACAAATGCAAAGTTGTCTCGAAAGCATGCTAATGATTCAACGCTTTCATACATAGGGGTGCACAAGTCTGTGGAACATGTGGAAATGCGATTTTGCAAAAAGAAATTGAAGTAGAACAGTTTTATAATGAAATTAAAACCAATTAATTTTGTAGCACTAATACTCTTTTTTTCCAGCTTTTCCGAAGCTGCTTTGGAACAATCTATATCGTGTGCATAAAAATGACTTGACAAACTGAATTCTAAATTCCAAATTTGAACCTGATTGTACAAGTTCAAGAGACATCCGTGTGTTTGCGTGTCTCTGTGTGATCTGCCATGCTAACTGTTGAAACGTTCAGGACATAGGACATTGTGTTCTAAGAAATAAGTGATTAAAGCAAAAGAGATGAAGACGAACACTTCCTGTCTTCACTACTAAGTAATGTGACTTTGCTTGTGGATGACTGATTAAAAAGAGAATGAACATGAGGCAGTGGATCATGCTCTCATTCAGCCAGTCATGTCTGTGTTTCTCAAGCCCTAAACCCTCCCACACACACACACACACACACACACACACACACACGTCTAGCTGTTTTCTGTGTGATTCATGTCAACTCCATGTCCATTTCCAATGAATGCAGCACTTGCGCGGAACACATACTGGGAATTCTGCAGAATGTTTTTTCATACTTTCATGCATTATTTTCCATACCTGTTAAGCGTCTGTGAGGAAACAAGCTTCATACATTCTTTGATGAGGTTCTAGCCTACAACGTGCTACTAGGGCTTATTTAACAATCTGTAGATCTTTATAGTCACTTTTTTACAAAATTACGAAAATTCATTTATGCGGGTAGCTATTGTCAGTGAACTTAAGGTGATGAAAAAACTGATGACAGTTGTTCCAAACTTGTTACTTTCTTTCTTCTGTGGAACATTAAGATATGAAAAGAATATTGGTAATCAAACTGTTGTAGTGACCACTAACTTTTTTTATATGGAGAAAACTATAAATGCATTTCTCAAAGTATCATCTTTTTTGTTGCGCCATGAGGAGAGAGTATTTATATTTGAGTGAACTATCCCAAGTTGACATGATTTAAAATCCGTAACTTTCTGTATTAAGTAACTTTAAGAACATTTCTTAAGTTGCATCAGCTCCATACAAAATCTTCCCTTTATTCTAATCTCACATTTTACTTAATGTGCCAACCGAATCAGCAATAGCAAGGTCAATAAAGTTCACAAACAGTAAATCTATGAAGTTGCATTAATTAATCACGCCCCAGTCAGTTCATACTGAGAAAAGGTTGACAATAACTGAACCACAAGTATTAGTATATTGTGATTGTGATTAAAAAAGCTGCACTGAAATGCTCCAGGTTTATTTCTGTTGTATGTTAGTAGAATTTTCAATCATTTACTTAGCCTCATTATGTTTACGGTGCATGTTAGTCTTCTAAACCAGATTTTTTTGTTGTTGTTGTTGTCATTGTAGGAGAGTTTACCAGGCAGAAACTTCACGTTTTGGCAGTGGTTCGATGGTGTGATGGAGCTTACTAAAAAACACCTGAAGCCTCACTGGAATGATGGGTAAGACCTGACCTCTGTGAGAACACGAACAAATAGAAACGTCACAATCCTACAGATTTGATGTTAATGATTGTTCATTCATGTGTAAAAGCTAAAAAAAATCCCTTTGTTGCTGCTCAGTCAACGAATGAACAGAAAGAAACAGAATAAGAGCTGTTGCTCCTCTCTGCCCTCACATAACAATGACATCTCTCACACTCAGCTGAGAACGCTGGCATTTAAGCCAAGTGACCCAGCAGGGTGAATCTCACAATGAAATGACAGTGACGTTTGTTCTTATTTTAGTTATGTGCCTTTCAACGGAAAATACACTTAATTAACTGACCAGAAATTTGTCACATTTATTTATTTCTGAAAGAAATTGGGTAAAACAATCATACACACTTATGATAGTTTTGTTATGTTTCACCTGGAAAATATTAGTCATAATAAATCACATTCTTAAATCTGGCTCTTTTTCCCCCTTTTTTGTGGAGTGACACAATATATAATCTCTATCTTTATTATGAAGTGCTTCTTTGCCATGGCAACTGGCTGATTGAGAGATAGTGCTGGTTAAGACTATACATTAAGGAATTAAACCATGGATTAACATAGGAGTAAGATCTGAGAGACCTCTTGTGGCACCGATAAGATCTAGCTCTTTTGTTTTTGCTTATCTTTTTCTCGCTCAACCCCCAGTCATCCATATCTTGTAATCCTTTATATACAAATCAAGAGGAAACTGAACAGTACACACAAGATAACCGCCTCTCTGTTTTTGTGTGTAAACATCCTTAAATGAATTGATGTTTGTGTTCATGCATTGTGTGCTCGTACGTCTCAGGGCGATTCTTGGCTTTGTGAATAAGCAGCAAGCTCAGGACATGCTGATGTCTAAACCCAACGGTACCTTCCTGTTGCGCTTTAGTGACTCTGAAATTGGCGGCATCACCATAGCCTGGGTGGCAGAGAACCCTAACAAAGCAGGTAGAAATATTGCTTTGCTCCTCCACTGCTGTTCCTCAACACAAACCAAAACCACTTACACTCTTAAAAATAAAGGTGCTTCAAAAGGTTCTTAACAGCTATGTCATATAAGGACTTTTATTTTGTTCAAAGGTTTTTTAAAGAACCATCTCTTTCTTACCTTTTTATAATCTGAAGAACCTCCTTTCACCACAAAGAAACTTTTGTGAAACAGAAAGGTACTTCAGATGCTGAAAATGCTTTGCGAAACCATTAAAGGTGACATATTATGCCTCTTTTTACAAAGTCTGTGTCTGTGAAGTTTTAGCACAAAATACCCTACAGATCATTTATTATATCATTTTGAAAATGCCTATTTTGAGTGGAGCAGAAACTAACTTTGTTGCCTGTTTCTTTAAATGCAAATGAGCTGCTGCTCCATTCAGCTTTTTCTAGAATAGAGTTGCGACATTACAGCTAGTACCTGCTAAAAACATATATTTTGGTTCTGATTGTTATGTTTTTCACCTTGAAACCATATTAGTTTAAACTTCTGATATAGCTTTCAGAGTGGATATATCTGAAGGACATGGACAGTAAGAGACTACCACAGCATGCGAGTACTAAACTAAATTCTCATTCACACACTAGTTTACGTTAAAAACAAGTTCCAGTCAGTTAAGTTTGTGAAGGTTAACAGGAAGGAAATCAGATGTTTTATTTTCAGTGTGGCAGCAGCAATATACAGTAAATAAATCTATAGATCTACTGCCCTCTTGTCTCCTCTGAGGCTCTGAGGTTTTGCTCAGACATTCGGCATGGCATTTGAACTGCTGCACCGCTGCCGCTTGCGAAATCAAAATGGCGTCGTAGCAAGTTGAAATTTGCAGATTAAGGGATGATAATATTATAATGAGATCCCTTTGCAATGTTATAAGGGGAACGAGACGTGCATGTTTTTCAGACGCTTGCAGAAAAAGTTGCTGGATTAATCTTTTTCATGTTTCTTTGGTTGGTAGACCTGATTATAGCACTTAAAACCTGGAAAAGTCAGATTCTCATGTCACCTTTAAGACAAACAGTTTCTTCTTTGGCATTAAGAAGCACCTTTATTTTTAAGGGGTTTACAGTGGCTTTAAATGCTCTTCAAACGAGTTCAAATCATCTGTATGTTCTTCATAGGAGAAAGGATGGTGTGGAACCTCATGCCATACACAACCAAAGACTTCTCTATCCGCTCCTTGGCGGATCGCATCAGTGACCTGAATCATCTCCTGTTCCTCTATCCTGACCGGCCCAAAGACGAGGTCTTCTCCAAATACTACACCCCTCCGCTGTGTAAGCTTGCTTTCTAATTAGTTACATCATTTTTGACATCATCATATTGAAATGATTTCTGAAGGCTCATGTGACACTGAAGACTGGAGTAATGGTGCTGAAAATTTAGCTTTGAATCACAAATAAAGTACGTTTTAAAATATATTAAAACAGAAAAGAGCTATTTTAAATTGTTATAATATCTTACAACATTGCTGTTTCTATTGTATTTTTGATCAAATACATGCAGCCTTGGTGAACTTTGACATTTCAAAACTTTTTTTTTTTACCAAGCTTAAACTTTTAAACGTGAATGTGTAGTGTATGTACTTATTCATTTATTTTTTATATTTATTATTCAAAATTATTTATATGCAGAAATATAGCATTAAACATTAAAGGATTTTTTTTATTTGAGACAATTAGGAGAGTTGAAAGTTTTTTATTTATTTACTTAAACAAATAGTATGAACCAGTTCATAAAAATTACTGAGCATTTTGAACTACATTTCAAATGAGGGACACCGTATACTCACAAGTCAAGACACAAGGAAGGACAGGGACATCATCTTTAGAAATTAATTGTCACATTAAAATCATCACAGTATGCGCAATGTTGCTTAATATTATATAGCCAGTAAAAATAATTATAAATACACCGCTAGCCTGTGTTTGCATGTGTATGTGTTCATGTCTTGGGTTTAAATGAGAGGCTACCACTCTGCCGTGTTTGTGTTTGTCTGTGTGTGTTCTCATTCACACACAGTGTGAGCCAGTGTTATGTTATGCTTTAGGAATAATCTGTTTATCTTTCCCACCTCTCCAGCTAAAGCTGTGGATGGATACGTCAAACCACAGATCAAACAAGTAGTGCCAGAGTGAGTACACACACGTACACACACGCACTTCTGTGTGTTTTTCTGACCTATCAGTACAGGTCTTCAAATCTCTGACATTCAAGAGCTAACTTGTTAACTCCAAGCGGTTAACCTAATTGCAGGCTAGCATATTAGCGTCGGCCTGGCTCTGTGGGCAGTTATTGGTTGCCATGGATACTTGAGACTCTGTGCTCTCGCTCCACTCCTCAGCATATACTTAGCTCTTTTAGCCTCATTAGCAGCACTATTTATCTATAGATGGACGACCCTGTTGGTCTTGTTAGCAAGCCCTCTGCTTCGGTCAAACTCAGCAGGGAGTCATACACCATAAGACTCAGATAATTCGGCATTCGGCATTCTGAGGGAGTAATTATCAGACTAGCTCTTAATTTTTGAGGGTTATCGAGAGCTCTGACCGCTAGCACCCACTAGAGTGTGTAAAGGAGCAACAAGCTGTGAACTAGAGCTGATCAGAGTAAATGAGCTCAACGCACCTTTGTTAGCTATTTTTGTAGCTTTCTGACGGAGAGAGAACATGAGAATGACAGGAATTGTTACGGTCTATCAGATTGGATTTAGACTAATTTCTAGGACAAAAGTATAATATAAAAGGGAAGTATAAAAATAAAAGTGTATTCTAAATTTTTAAATAAGATTAAATACTGTAACAATAGTTAAATAATACTAAAGTAACACTTGGTGTTAAGTAACTTACTATATATGTGTGTGTCTATGTATATGCAGGTTTGCGACACCTAACCCCGACCCCGCAGCAAACCCCACCTACATGGACCATGCAGCGTCTCCAGCTGTCAGTCAGCCACATGCGTATGGACTCTATCCTCCCATGTGAGTGTTTCTGTCTGCCTGTAGGTTTCTGCATCAGGGCTGATATTGGTAAATAAAACCAAAACCATTAAAAATGCTTTTTGTTCACTGAAACAAAAAACAATGAAATGAAAATATTAGATAATTAGAAATGCTGTTTTGGCAAATTACAGAAATAAAATAGGTTTAAGTATTAATATTTAAAATGAATATTGAATGAATATTTTAAATGAAAATTTAATTTAAATAAATGTAAAAAAATCTAAATTTTAATATAGTATAATAAAAAACACAAAATTACAACAAAAAAATACCACAATAAAAAAATTAATATTGAATAAAAATAAAAGCTAATTTGAAGCATTAATAAATACTATAATGCCACTGTAATTAGGCCCACGTTTAATTTTTTATTTTTTTTAGTTTACCCAAAAAATTACTCACCCATTAATTAATCCATTAATGTTTCAAATTAGTTTAATTTGATTATGATTCCAATATGTTTAAATCAGTATAAAAAATATCTGTTGACTTATTCTGGACAGCACATGCTGTAATAATAATAATGGTATATAATAACAGCAATTATAGTAAACAACCATCTTTAATGTGCTGGATAATAAACTGGATAATTATCATGATTGTTTCCAATCTACTCAACGTAACCCGATCTCTCACTCAGTGGAGACCCGATGCTGGACGCTGATGGTGATTTCGATCTGGACGACACCATGGATGTAGCGAGGCATGTAGAGGAACTGCTCCGCCGACCGATGGAGGGCCAGTGGAGCAGCCAGCAGTCATGACCTCTTGAACTTCATCTGTGACTTCTCTCCTTAAACTATGTTTTGTTTTGTTTTTTTAAATACATTTTTCTTAGTGTATTTTCCCCATTTGTTTCTCAGTGTGGGTCTTTACGACTTCTTTTTCTCTATCATCACACCTCTTTTTCTTTCCCCCATCCCTCGTTTCTGTAGAAGAGAAAGGAGCTAATGGAAGAAGAAAAAAATACTATGAGCCTTCCTCTAATTAAATACCACCAAACAGTATTGTAGAAAAAAAAAAGAAAGGAAAGCGAGAGAGATGCATGTTATCTCTTTTCCTTTATGCGTGTGTTGTTTTTGTTTTGTTTACTGTACGGAACATTTTTATGTTTTTCAAAACTGTTTCATGGTTGTAATTTTATTTTGAGGGTGTTCAGATATCTACAGCATCTGAAGTAAATGCATATTATCCTTTGCACTCTTAAACGAATGCTTTCTTGCAAACGATGACATTAATGTTACCATATGGCGATTGCACTGTAACGCTTCTGGACACTAAAGAGTGTTTAGGTTGCAAGGCTGTTAACATTCGGTGCAGCTACATCTATGTCTGTGCTAATCTGAACTGTGAACACAAGTTAAAGGAACACACCACTTTTTTTTCTTTTTTTTTTTTTTTTAATAGGCCCATTTTCCAAACAGTTGAGTTTTACCGTTTTTGAATCCAATCAGCCGATCTCCGGGTCTGGCGGTAGCACTTTTAGCTGTAGTTTAGCATAGATCGTTGCATCTGATTAGATGAAAATGAAATGGCTAGGAGCTATCGTCTCATTCCGGCGTAATAATGAAGGATCTTTGCTGCTGTACCATGGTGATATAATGATCATTACGCCAGAATGAGAATATAGTTCTAGTTATTTCAGCCTACAAAATTGCAACTTTTCTTACTACATGATGTAACTATAGAAGAGTCGCGTTTTAAATAGGAAAAATATCGAAACTCATTTTTGAGCATGATGCTAACGGTCTAATCCGATTCAATGATCTATGCTAAGCTACAGCTAAAAGGGCAGACCCGGAGATCGGTTGAATGGATTCAAAGACGGTAAAGCTCGACTGGAGTTGGAAAAAATGTATAAAAAAAAAAAAAGTGTTCCTTTAAATCCGCATCCAAACCAGCAGCACACGACCTGTCACTCAGCCACGTTACCCGAAGTGAGGCACACATGAGAAGTCCATGCATCCCGAGTACGGCGATAGAAACACATGGGGTAGAGAGAGGTCCGCTGAGCGCCTGGGCTCACGCTACACTACACAGGCCGTCTCTCGCTCTCTGTCTGTCTCTCTGCGGTGCAACAGGTGATAACCTCATCTGTTCTCATGCTTTCCTCTCGGAACAAAACAAGAGAACTCGTCGTCATGGTTACGCATGCTGCTCCTCATATGCTCTTATAATTGGCCATCCTATAGGTTCGCATTTCTGCATGTCACCTTGTTACCGACCTGTATCGTCGTTTCTCTCGTATTCTGCACAGAAGCCTTAGCCACTCAGGACATTGACGTACAGTTGATGTAAAATACAGATGATAATAATAATAATAAAAATAAGAAGTAAATAAATAAGAAATGACACATTTAAAATAAAGCACCTATATCCAGTATATATGAAATGTATTTTTTTGTTAGCATATTTCTATTTTATTACTGTAGGGCGCTAGATGGCTCCGCTGCTTTACTGTGTACGATTGACAGTAGGAGCAGTGACGTACTGATCCAAAACAAGTACTCAAAACTGCACAAAGGGTCGGTCGCTGCCATCTCTGTAGTTTCATTTCAGATCTCAGCTGATCGTTCGCATGGAAGAAAAAGCCAAACAGTGATGTTAGCACGAAGAGACGTTTTCTGTGTGCTTACTGTATGCGTAACCTGCAAACCTGACTAATGACACCCACTTTTAGATGCCTGTATTCATTTTTTAAGGATGGTTTGTTCCTCGCAGTGGATATTTGTTTTCCTCCCTCTCTTTCTCTGTCGTGGCAGAGACACATAGGAAGTCGTGTGATTTTTCTTGATCTTTTTTATTGTCTTTGTTTTCAAAATGATCTGTCATGTTGTGGTGTAGACTGTTTCTCACTGTAGGTGTCAAGGTGTGTGTGTGAGTGAATGCTTGTGTGTGTGTGTGTGTGTGTGTGTGTGTGTGTGTGTGTGTGTGTGTGTGTGTGTGCGTGTGTGTTGGCATGTTCTGCTCTGCTCTGTTATGTGTTCGTCCCACGTTTGTGGTTTGGCTGTAGAAAAGAGCAATTGAATTGACAATAAAGGTTGTTTTTTTTTTTTTTTTAAGAATTTGGACTCCAGCACAAGTGGTCTGAGCACTTTGTCTTTCCTGTGAGAATGGAATGAACTTGGGTTCGTAATTGGTGTGATTTTCTTTAGCAGTTTGTGCACCCTCACATTTTAAAATTATAAAACCATTTATAGTCTTTCTGTCCGGTCCTTTGTAAATGGTTTCTGATTACGTGACTTATTCAACCACTCTTCCTAACTGCATGTTTCTGAGAAAACTCAAGAGTTTGTATTTTTCTTCACAAACTAAAATAAGGCAGCAGTTCCCTTTGCGGTCTTCCGCTGTTAGACTCTTCAAGCTGTTAAGTTTTTTTCAGCAAGAATGGAACAATTATTTAAAATTCAAGGGACCAAATGTTAAGTTAAAACATCATGGAAGACATTAGAACCCAGCTTTTCAAAGCTGTTTTCCTGATTCTGAAGGTGAAATGTTCCCTGCTTCCACAGTGGTGTGAAGTATCAAGATGGCACATCACTGCCACAATGCAAGTGTGGACATGAATCAACATCCGCACTGTCATTTTTGCCAAATCTGAGCCATATTTACAATCACGTGTATGTAGAGAGAATACATTTTTATCACGTTTTTGACATAATACACAAAAAGCTTGTCTCAGCTTGGTGTCGATAAGAGTTGAGGCCTTCGTAAACTGCGACTACGAGTTATTCACTGTTTTAGTAATAGCTGGGGGTTAAATTGGGCCAGGGCCCATGAGCTCCACAGTAATGCCTCATTAACACCAGTAATACAAGTAAAAACATCTATAACCAGAAATTAACTAGGCTATGTAAACAGCAAAACGCAAATATTATTCTGATTTTATGACTAAGTAAGTGGCGAATGCATGTACTGACAGGAAAAGGCTGGGCTGCTGAGCCGAGGCTCAGAGAAAACAAAGCGCGACACTGAAGAAACTCAGCGTACTGCGGTGAAATTACGACTGTTTAATAGCTCTATAAACACTTTAATAAGTAGTTACGATATTATTTGGTCATATACATTTTAGGCTGAACCACAGTAATTTTGACATCGCCAACCAGTCGATTCATTCATGAGTGATTCATGTATAAACCATAGACACAAACAGCTGATGAATCTGCTGTTGAACGACTCATTGACTCACTCATTCAACGCTCACTACTGGTCAATGATCATTTCTTGTTTGTTTAAAAAAAAATATATATATATATATATATATATATATATATATATATATATATATATATATATATATATATATATATATATTTTTTTTTTTTTTTTTTTTTGTGTTTTCAGTGTAAATTATTTTTATGTAGGCCATATAATAGGGTAACTATTACATTGTAGTAGCCTAATTGAATTTATACAAGAATTTGAAATGAAAGAATTAATAGTGGAAAATGCCCTCAATAAGGTAAAAATAATTACATCGGATTAAATATAAAAAAACATGCATATTTATGTCACATCTGAAGAGATGATTGCTTAATGATATGGTAGATTACAATTCCCGGGAACCTGTTGTTCCGTAACTCGCACCCAAAAACATTTTCCCGTCTAACTTAACTTAAAAGGAAGTATCCTGCCCCCTCTTTTGGCCGAAACGGGTGAAGACCAGTCGAATGACTAGCAGCACCAGCAGTGGATCAATTGATTTAAATTGTCTGGACACTGTATAAGATCAAACCATCATTCCTCTCAGGAAAAAATGGTTAGGTCTATCGTTTCAGACTTGATTTATAAAAACAATTTACTGAAATTTACCGCCAGGCAGGAGCACACGTTTTATGTCTCTAATTGCAAAGAGAATATTGCCCGAGGAAAGAGTCATCTGTTGCTTGGAGACAGAAACCTGTGCTTAATAGAGCCATATATAGAAGAACGGTATGCCAGGTACAGCGCTGACAAAAGCCGAATTATAAGATATAGTCAGCTGACTGCTCTTTCACCAGCAGGTAGGCCTATTTATTCAGAATCAAACACATTTTGTCACTCGCAAAATTCATACGGTCTAATCTTTGTAGGACGTTGTTAAAAAACAAATAGCATCTCTAAACCCAAGCGCGTTTTGTGTTTATTAGCTTCATCAAAACTGCACAAGGTATAGGTTATCCTACGATATATTTAAGACCTGAATTAGGACTGGACTAATACGTATGTGTATATCAATATGTATATGTATATCAAGATAAATTGCCTATAAATACAGAATAATAGGCTAACTCTTGCACTTTCAGAATAGAAAATGCACAATTTAGGCTAGGCTACTTAATTTAATGAATCATTAAAGTCATGGTATAGTTTACATTTGGGAGGAGGGTTTTGTTAAACCTCAACTTCTGTTAAAAGCTATTTATTAACAACAACAACAAAAAAATGTTGTCTTAAGAAGCCTATTGTTTTTCTTATGAATTCTACCGTCTACCATGTTTATATTTTTAGAGCCACTTAGTGCCTTTTGTCTTGTCTTTTCTTTTTTTGAGGTAAAACAGCAACAGGCCTAGCTTATATTAGCAATTATTAGAAGTGGATCCTGAAGTCTTCTGGGATGGTCAAAGACACACTCTTCCTGTTAACTTCAGCTCTTTATCACGTTGGGTTCATTTTCTTGTCACTAAGTAAAAAACCTAATTCTAATGAATGAAATGTCGGAGCTTGACAGTCGCTTGATTTAAAAAAAAACAAAAAAAAACATTTACAACACAAGCATGTATTTTATAGAAACGCTATGCTTACAAAAGGATCGTGCATAACAGGAATTATCATAATAGTTTTTTTTCCTAAAAAAAAAATTGTTAAACTAAATAAATAGATAAATCTATACATCCAGTCACCGAGATGGATTTGTTCGTCTTTTCCCAGCAGATGTCGCTGAAACCCAACTTGTGAGTGAACCGAAAAGCAGGCGGTGTTTCGGTGTAGCTGTTCAGCGTCCCTCCTCTGCCAGCGGACGACAAGCTCACCTGTTCAAATTAATTTATATGTAAATGCTAAATATTGCATAGTGTTGAAGAGGGCTTCGGGTGATTGAATTGTGCTTCTTTGTGCTGCCGTTTCCCTAATGGGTTTTGCAATGTCAGATCTGTGAGGATCTCAGTGTCGCTTTCGATTCCTCATTCTGTGACCAGACACTGACAGGAAATAATACTCTTTTCACTCACATGCACATGACTTTCTTTCCCATTTTTGCTTTCCAGTAGTGTAGTCCTTAAATTTGATCTAAAATACTGCAATTAAATACTTTTAAAGTAATAAGCCTACTTGCAATTTCGTTTACCCTGCATGTCGAAAGAACTTGATATTATATTGGACGTTTTTTATTCAAATTATAATTATGTAGCACATTTACACTGGTTTTCTGAGTTGTAGCCTGTGAAATGGGTTTTTGGGTGATTTCAGGGTGGAGTCTGTGTTGAGATGTTTTGCTGTGAATCAGTGGAGGGTGGATGATTGAAACATGGCACACTTCCTGTCTCAGGATGTTTTCTTACCATTGCGGTAAGAAATTAATCGACTATATGATTTGCCTGAAGAGAGATCAAAGCGATATTTTTTTATCACCTTTGTTTTCTATGTGTCTCACTTAAATGAGCTGAGTGTACGGGTAGCACACAAAGAAGTAATGCTGGTGTTGATTTGCAATGGAAAGTGTTGCCATTTCAGCTGTGCATAGCTTTTACCTCCTCCTCGTCCTCCAAAAAAAAAAAAAAAGATTTCTTTTAAATAAGTTGTTTTAAGCAAGAACGTCTTGGAAGATCCAGTTATGGCATTTTGATTAAACGTTGTGAGGTCATAAATGTAAAAGAAATTGTTCACAGTACGATTGATAACGCGCATAAAAAAACAGATAGGGTGAGTTTTCATTTCACGCTGAGTTTAATTTCACGCTGTCCTCAATTGATGTGTGTTCATAAATGGTGGGACTATTAAAGCATATGCTTTTTACCTGATAACATATACATAGGGTTTTGCTTTGTACTAACATGTGCCAATTGCTAACCTATCATCTGTTACACAGCTTAGGCTTTTTATAAATACAACCATGGCCTTCTTGTACATCTTATGCATTTTAACTGTATCCAAACCAGCTGTGCAGCAAATGTAATTAAAAAGGAAATCACTGCTAATGTGTCAAAGATGTGTGAGACTTCGAAGGTTTTGACTAAATGACTAAAATCTAAATAAACTGGTAAAACCTGTATTGTTACAATTACCCTGCTCTCTATCGATGAGTTTTAATGGATCTCTCGACATGTCCTCTACTCTTTCTTCGCCCGCTGATAGATCAGGGTCTCCACGGCAGATGTCATTTAGTATCCAGCCCCTAAATATTATGCCAGATCCCGTCAGAAAATATCAGCCAGTCCAGGAACAGAACAACTAGTCAGTCAAGACAATGACAGAGAAAAACCAGAGAAGAGCAGAAGGAGTAGACGAAATGGTGATGGTAAAAGGAAAAATGAATAAGAAGTATAATAAATCAAGCGAATAAACAATAAAATACTTAATAAAATATAATGGTAAATAATCACTGATCAATCAATGATTATAAAATGATCGTTGTTTAAAAAAAAACACAACACATTTTGCACATGAGGATTTAAGGATCCTTTAATCATAAAGTCCTTCCAAAGAAAACTGTGGCCTGCTGGATTAATCTGTACTAAGTTTTCGCCCCATCAGAAATTGGTGGACGTCTGTCACAAACATACTGTTTTTCTCCCTTCATCGGCCTCTCTTCGGTAGAGTCCCACCAAGACAACCACGCCATTCAATAAACGGCTGCATTTCCAAGAGAACGCCTAATGAATCAGCGCGCTGCTCCTGATCCTGGGGGTGGAGCAAAGACGCTCTGGGGTCACGACAAGGCCGCTGTCCTCATTCAGAACTAGAGAAAAGAAAAAGCGGATGAAGGCAAAGCATTTTTCAGCCTTATTAGAACAGAAGGGCTTCATTGTGAAAGGAAACACAACGTCAAACTCCGGCCAGAAAACAGTTTTTCAGATATGGATTCCAGGCAGTGTTTTGATGGCATCAGCTGATTGCGCTGAGGGTATTATGAGCTTTTCCTCATCCATCACCCCGAAGTCTTAGTCTGACAATAAATAAATGATACCCTTGCATCATCTTCTAAAGCGCAAGAACTTCCGATCTCCTGGACGTCACGTGCCGTACAGTTTTGTAGGAGTATGTGCCAATGGCGCTCCGGTCAGCTGTTAATGACCTTGTTCTGAGTTATATTGCTCTTGTCTGGCCTTAATGCCCCGGCTCGGCGTTTGATTGCTGCAGTCTGGAAGTGATGAATCATGCTGTAATGGCTGCTCGGGCAGAGGAGCATACGATTTCTATCATGCCATCACCAGCTAATGTGATTTGGCTTTTCTGGAGGATATAATTTGACAGTATAATATTTCCCCTCTTTTTTTTTTTTGTCTGAGAGCTCTCAGTCGCCTATATGTGAGGTAGTGTGTTGGGTCTGGGATTTTCATTAAATCATTTTTAATGAATGCAGAAAGGTTTTTGTGAAGGTCAGATTCAGGGTCAGGGGACAGAGAAAATCCTTACCTCTGTGTAAACACAGCAGAGGTCAAATGAAAGTGTTTCAGAGTCCTCAGGATGAATCAAAACGTAATGCACATATCAGCATATATACAAGAATAAACACAAAAATAAATAAAATGCCACAAAATCTCAGATGTCTGGGGTAAAAAAATACAGTTTGCCATATATGGTAAAAAATTAAACATCATTTTATTGTAAAAGGCTGTCAAATGTACGACTTTCGCAAGTAAAAAAATTTTGTGTATAATACTGTATACATCCACATAAATCCCTTACATATGATGTTTTACATTACATATGATTTCATTTGAAGTATATATATATACACAGTTTGTTTTTTTCTTTTGGCATCAGTTATGGTGTATTGTGCTATTTTCATATTTCTTATTTTATGTTTATTGCATTGTTCTTTAGTGTCATGTTTTGACCTTGTGTATAACCCTGTGCACCCTCTATAGGCCACTCCATGGTGTGATCTATTTGAAATAGTTTTTACGTGTATATAGGCCTATAAACCCCTCAAAGAATTTTTTTGGGGGAAAAATCGGACAATCAATCAATAAATAAAAAATAAAAAGTGATTATAGCTGAGGCACCATTAAATCTGCGCTTCAAAAGTGCAATACACCTTTCCTGTATAAGCACCTAAAACTTTACGAACTTGCCTTTGACTTTAGGAGGCTGTGATAATTTTATAGCTTTATAATTGTAGTTATACTACACTTTATGTAGTCCTTTATTGTCCCGTGCAATTAGGCGTTTCTTTATAAGCCAAACTGCCTCTTTAAAAGGGGCAATTACTGGGTAATTTCATGGTGTACTTACGTAGCCTACCCCAGGCTGAGGCTTTGTGTTTGTTTATCACTCTGTTCCAGGCATGCTGGAAGTCGTAGAGTAACGTGTTTATGTAAATCTCCTCGTGTGTAAGGCTTTGTGGATAGTTTGCAAATCAAGTGGCACGACCCGACTCTCGAATGTGCCTTTATTCAGCGACAAGCATCCTCAGTCATCTTTGACAGGCCACGCGTGAGAGAAGCGACTGAATCCGTACTGACAATCCCTCCGTCACTGCTTTACAGGGCGTCTGGCAATCAAGGGACAGAACGAGGCTAATTGGCCCTCATAACCCTGTATTATCTCGGTAGTTACGGACGCCCACCGGCAGAGCACGGCGCGAGCGCCATCTGTGCGCTTTATTTTCTCCTAGTGGCGACGAGGGGTGAGAGGGAGAGAGGGAGGAGAGGAGAGGAGAGGGGAGTTTGAATCTCTCCGCCCGCACAATCTATTCACCTTCTCGGCTGGCAGAAAACGTGCGGTGCCTTCTCCGTTCATGGATTTTACGGTTTCGCTCGGACGCACGAGACTCCGGTGGCTGTTTGTCTCGCCGTGGGCTCTTAAAATCACAGGCGCACTCACTTCGATGGTGAGTTTTTCGGCGTAGCTAACGGCAGAGCGCGCGATGGCTGAGCCGCAGGCTTCGGAATCCGTGGCGGGACCCTTGCACGAGCTCGTCTCCGAGGAGACCACTCCGACCCGGGACGCGGCGGCGGCGGCGGCGGCGGCGCTGGGCATCAGCGAAACCTACCAGACATACCTGGACGTGTCGGCGGCTGGACACCCGGTGTACGGGGCCGAGGGGGTGTACTCTAACGGACGTTACAGGGAGCACAGCAGCCCGAGGGTCGGCGCCCGGAACCGCGACAGCTCTGCGGAGAGGTGCACCGGCACCGGGAATCCACCTTGCGGTATTATGAAGGTGAGTGAGTGTCATCACTTTGTTATTGACTGAGGACTTTCAGAGCTCTGCAGCGATGCAAATGCCCGTGCTACCGTCCTCTGCTCTGCAAACACACTATGTAGCATTACTATTCCTGTTTCGTGTGTCTTCCCCTGTTTTGGACACGTTGTCTCAAAACCAAGATGTATTCTAGATACCTAGAACATCTCATGGACATCTTGTGCCCAATACGATCCTCAGCAACATTTTTACAGCCAGACCTGGAGAAATAAATCAGATAACAGCAAATAAAACAATGTACATATTTCCAATTAATTTTAATTATTATTTGTGACATTGATATATATGATATATATATGTATATATATATTATATCCAAGCCTAAAAGAGAATAAAAGTCTCTTTTGTTTATTTTTCAAACAAAATAATTTTTTTTTTTGTATAATATATATATAAACCATATGATCCGCATCATACATAATGTATGCATATATATATATATATATATATATATATATATATATATATATATATATATATATATGTATATATGTGTGTGTGTGTGTGTGTGTGTGTGTGTCTAAATAAGAATATGCCACACATTAGTGTGCTGATGCTGAGGCATCTCACCAGTTTGTGGATAGTCATAGCATTTAAATTAGAATTGCATCATTATGTTTGACAGTGCGGTGCGAGCTAAAACTTCAGCGCTTGAAGGACAGCTGTCAAGTGGTATTTTAAGTTGAAATGTTATTTGTTTTCGTATGCAGAGGGTCTAAAATGCACAACTGTTTGAATTTAAATGGATGTTGCTACAAAAGAAAGGCTTTGGGTCAATGAATCTATACAATTGATCGGGTGACATTTGGTGACACAGTCAACAACAGATGATGAAGTGGTTGAACTCCCAAACAACAGCCCTGTTATGCACTTTGACTAATTACTTATCCTGTCTTAAACCAAAAGATTGCCCTTTATGTTAAAGAAGAGATACGAGGGAAAAGGAAAAGACTAAGACAGTTTGAGGACAGCCCGAGATACCAAGAAACGACGTCACCCCTTAAGTTTTAAAGCAGGGTCTGTTTTCCTCTGTGTCGCTGTGGGTCAGTGCTGCTGTCTGAGATGAACCAGGAGCCGAACGTCAAAATTGTCATTGGGTTGATTCACTTTGCTTAGCAACTGACACAAAACAGCATGCTACTCTCCCATTCCCTTACTTTATTGAATTCCTATGTGACTGTGTGGGTGTCTTGGCACCCACGAGGGGACTAGTATGACAGAGAAACGAGCGAAACACTCAACGTGCCGACATCTGAGCACTCAAAGTAGACTTGGTGTGTATTTGCGGTGCTTGTGTAGAAGATTTAGCAGACTGGAAGTAAACAAGCATTCAGTATTTGCTCAAGACACCCGTTAAAGAGAATCTAAGTGTCATTACATAGGCTATCAACTTTCACATACTTGAATCTCCATTACCCAGTTGTTAGAAATCGACTATGTGTCTAAAAGGCACAGGGCTTGCTTTGGCTGTGCTGTTTTGCTCAGGAATACCAGGCAGTTCTCTTTTTGTCAGATCTGTTTCACCCCTCGTTTGCGGGTGATTTTCCATCTGTGATTATAGATTGCAGAGAGTGCTTCCAGGTGTCATGAAATACGCTGATCTGTTATCTGTTAAAAAGTGACCGTGTAGCAGAATTTCATCCTCAGCTACAACTCTGTTAAGGTAAACTTGCTACAACATGTCCCTCAGTCAAAGGGCCCAGGGCCAGAGCAATACAGAGCCCACAATCTGCTTTCTTTCTCCTCACCTGTGTCTTAGTCTTGTCTTCTTGTATTTTTAAGTCCCAAGGTTTTTGCTTTCTTCTCACTAGCAAAATGGGATTAGGCTAGGATAACCTTTGAGGGAAGTTATCTTTACCAAAGGCCTGTTCACACCAATAACTACGTTTTTCTGTTGTGTGCAGCCGTTTTGTCATCTGTGTACATTCTGATATGTAAAATTAAATTTAGGTAATGAAGAGTATGCTGTGCTTTTTACACATTTGAGTCGTTTTTATTTTGTCTTAATGCTTGTTATTTCGTTATTATTTAATCACTGACTGTTCACTTGTATTAAGTTAGCTGGAGTTTTCTTTTTTAAAATTTAGGCTAGTATTAGTTTTTTGTGATATTGACACCGGTGAGATGAGTTCTGAAATTTGTATAATGTCAGAGCAATAAAATAAATAAATAAATAAATTCATAGTTATCGTCCTTGGCGGGAACAGGACTGTTGAGGTTGATCAAGAAGGCAGCATCCCTCAAGAATAATACAGCTATATATCTCTACAGTCACAAATGTGTCATGCGTTTGTTAAATCACAGCTCAGAAAACCTGCTTTCATGACATTTCTGCTAGTAATCAATTTACCATCTTGCTTATGATTTTATATTGCCACCCAGAGAATAGCGGTGGGTGATTTTCATCAATAGTACGCAGCAAAAAGGAGAAAGTGAAAGGGAGAGGCTTGCGTGTGGGTTGTTGTGCGTTTGGTTGAGTGAACACAGGAGCGTTTAATCAAATCAGATGCTGTTAAACCGAGCAAATGTCATTGACAAATGGAAAAATATCTAGACTCGGTAGCAACGTGCACGCCTCTGCATATTAGGAAACAACAGGTGAAGTCAGGCCACGGTGTACTAACAAATCTGACATTTTCTGATTATGTTATTATAAATCGCACACCTAGTGTTTATGTAATTGAGTTGGTGTCGAGCAGGCATTAATTATGACATTGATAAGTGACTGGCTTATTACTGTATAGCAGCCTTAGGCTGTAGTTTATATTGTTGACATTTGCTGATGTACCTGTACATACACTTCCTGTAGGTGAGGAAATCACAAATGTGTCTAATGTCTTAATTGTGCAACAATGGGAATAATCAAAGATCTTTGTTGGCATCTCATGTTTCCAGGGTTTTGTGCTGAGAAAATGTTCCCTCATAATTAATTTCACAAGTGTCTCTTCTAGAGTTTCAGAAGAGATCTCAAAAATGCAACACACTTGCCAAGAAACAGAAGTCTCGAACTCATATCATATCTGTATGAATTCAATAAAATTCTCATCACATTCTTTCAGTATTTTATTTGTTTGTTTAATTATTTATTACACATTTACTGTGCGCTTCAGTGCTGTTTTAGTATTATTTACACATTATGTTTTTATTATCTTGAATTACCTTCATTGTAATATTTTTATTTGTATTTGGGGGGGTCTGGGGGTTAATTTATTTTTAATTCTGATGTAGCTTAATGTTATTCAGTGTATATCATGGTGCATAGTGCATATCAAGGCACTGTTTATGTATTATGCTTTCTTTTATATTCAGCTTTATTGTCATAAATTTTTAATAGTTTTAGTTTAGATTAGTTTAGTTTGTGTGTGTGTGTGTGTGTGTTTGGTATAATCAGGCTTTCACTTTTTTGCATTTTTTCCATTTACACTTTTGACTAAATTCCAGTTCTGAGAATAGATGCACTGCTGGTATAAACAGTCCACTCAAATCCATGCTGCATCATTGATTTTCTTCAGTGTGGTAATGGATTTGGGCCACAGACAGCTCTCCCTTTGGTCTCATCTGGGGAGAAAGGCTCAGGTCGGCCGTATGGATGTTTGGAGATTAGAATGACTGGAGGAATATGCGCATTGGAGAAATGGCCCTGGGCTGAATCTGAAGTGAGTTTGCTGAGGTGGTCAATGGGGCTATTTCGCTCAGAGTACCACCTAGTCTGTTCTGCGCATAATGGGGTTTGACTTCAGTGTTGTTACGCTGTCTCTGTTCATGTTCATTGTAGGTAAAGTGTCAATATGAAAGTGACATTTGGAAGACACACACATAGATGCCGAATAAGAGTATGCTGGGAATCTGGGTCACTGGTCTCTGGAGTTCACACATACGCTTTAGTGGAGACATCAGATGCACTCAGGCTTTCTGCAAGTGCGTGAAGCTTTGTCTAGTCATGGATTTTCGTGATCAAACATATTTGATGTTTGAGGGGGTCTCTATGTTAGTCTTGTTATCATAATCTGTGTGCAAGTTTAGAGGGTTGTGTGTGAAGGACGCAGTATGTGCCCACAATTACATTTTGCTGTCACCAGGCCCCCAAAAGTTGCCAGAGGGACGTGTTCACTTGTCAGTGTTACATAACACCTTAACCTTGGACAGCAGTCCTGCCAGTGTGAATGTGTGCATAATTGTGTGTGTGTGTGTGTGTGTGTGTGCGTGTGTAAAAAAGGCAACTGACATATAGTGTATTCCATCAAATTTTATATATACAGATTTTTCTAATTCTTTTCAAATTATCATGTGCGCAAAAGACCTTCTAGAGAGACTACAAGAAATATAATTATGCTTAAAACTCAAAAATATTCTAACTTTTAGATTTTTTAAATATATGCACTTTAAATGTTTTGCATCTGTAAGATTTTTTTCAATAATAATACTATATGGTATACTAATAGTAATACTTTTTAATTGGCAAGTAAGAATTAAATCGATCAAAAGTGTGAGTGTTTAAAACATTCCAAAAGATTTCAAATAAATGCTGCTTCTTTTGAATTTTCTGTTCATCAAAAATAACAAATAATAATAAAAAAATAATGGTTTGCACAAAAATATTAAGTGTCACTAAAATGTTGTCTGTTCTGTTCTCGCATGTTTCTCTTTTATGTATCATTAGCATGCCCGTTTTTTTTTTTCTTTTTAAGAGACAGACAGAGAAGCAAAGTGCATCTGTGAGTCTGTTGTTCATGGTGTGAAATCTGTGCATACTTTCTCTTCTTTTCCCCCGAAATGACCTCATGTGTACCAGATTGTGGCTGGGACCCTTCTTTCTTTCTCTTTTCCTCCTCTCACCTCCCCCCACGATGTGTTTTTCCCCTCACCCCCTCTCAGGAAGTGGCTCTGTCATCCAAAAGCTGTAGGTTCAGTCCAGTATCCCAGAAGCCAGTGAGGCTGTGATGAAACTGGATACTCATCTAGCTGGAGCGAGAGTGGGAGACAGCCTCCCAATGACACTGTTTTTCTCACTCATAATTCATCTGGTGTGTGTTAGATGTTGTTCTGGAGAACTAGCGTCATGCCAAAACAAAGCCACCTCCCATGCTGACAAAAACAGACTATAATCAGCCTAAAGTGGCTTTGATGGTCTAGCCAGTCCCATAGTCTCAGCTATCCAAGCTGCTGAGGCACAATGAACCCACCAAACCAGACCAGCGATCATTTTTTCATGTTATGGGAAATATTAAAATAAATACTTTTTTTATTTAAATACATTAAAATAAAGTTAAAATCAGTCTTTTAAATGCTACAAGTGAACAACAGCATTAAAACTGTTATGTGTGCGTTATACTGTACAAGCAATCGTTAGTATATATTCGGTATGCGATTATTTAAAGGCATAGTTCACCCAAAAATTTTAATTTTGTCATTAATAAGCCACCGTCATGTTGTTCCAAAATCGTAAGACCTTCGTTCATCTTCAGAACACAAATGAAGATATTTTTGATGAAATACAAAAGCTTTCAGGCCCTCCATAGACAGCAACATAACTGACACATTCAAGGCCGAGAAACATGGTAAGGACACTTTGTTAACGTGTCAGAAGAGAAGAAACTGTTGAATGAAGTTGTTTTTGTTTTTTTTGCACACTAGAAGTATTCAGATAGCTTTGTAAAATTGAGGTTGAACCACTAATGTCACATGTACTATTGTATCAATGTCCTTAACACCTTTCTGGGCCTTAAATGTAAACGTTGCAGTTATCAAGGGTCAGAAAGCTCTCGGATTTCATTGTAAACATCTTAATATGTGTTCCGCACATGAATGAAAGTCTTACGAGTTTAATGACAGAGCTGGAATTTTTTTGGGGAGCTATTTCTTTAAGACATAGTGCACAAGACATTTTTCTAATCTTGTGTGGGACTGTATGGATAGCATGAAAAGTAATACAGTCAGCAGCTGTTGTTTTGAATTTAGTTAAGATGGTTTCAAAGTTATTGCAGAGTAATTTAGCCCTAATTTGAAGCTGCACAGGAGGTTCATTCAACAGCACGAGCGCTCAGAGTTATTTTACACTCCGTCCTGCCTGCTTTATTTCTGTTCCCATCTTTGTTTCTTAGGAAATGCAGGTAGATGAGATATCGGCTCTCCGGTGTAAACTCATACTGATCTTTGTGTGCTTATTTCATGCATGCACGACTGAAAGGTAATTCAAGAAAGCCGTTTTTCCCTTTTTCGAGCCTGTCCTCTTTTTCCCTGGCCCTCCTGGCAGCAGGTAAGGCAGCTGGCGGCAGGCCCAGTTTGTGGCACTTTTTCATCGACTCTGATCCTCTGTGTGAAGCTCAGTATATCACATGCTACAAATTACCACAGTGCCTTCATTGAAAAGGCAGGGACTGTTTACATCTATTGTAAGTCTATTGGACTGACCACACATCTGTCATCTCCTCAACCAGCCGACTGCGCCGGGTTTCACATAGACGGAGACAGTGGGATTTCACCAATGCATTCCAGTCATGAAGACTGAGGTCAGTCAGTATAGAGCAGAAATAGAATCTGATTAGTTCAGCAAAGTCATAAAAAAGACCCTTATCTATGGCAGTGTTGTAAGTGTAGTTATAGGCTTGTTTTTTCAGTCAGAAAATCTGAGTATAAAATTCAGTAAATCATTAATCAACCTCATACATGCATACATAATTATATCCATCCATCAAGTTTTGTGAGCAGAAAGTCAGATGTCATTAAATAGTGAGAAAACATGATGACAGACAGAGAGTCCCTAGAAAGGGATCACATTTATCCTCTTTCATTAAATCCCTGCTAATGTTCCGTCTGATTGGTTTGTTTACTTTGGTTTGTCAGTGCATCTGCATTTTCTCTCATTTCATCCCCGTCATTCTGTCACATGATGAAGTCTTGCCTGGATGAGGAGTGCATGAGGCATGGAGGAAGTTGGCTGGCTTTCAAAAAGGAAAAAAAAACAGGAAATGAGAGTAGTTATCAGCACATTGCAGGTCATGTTTCGGCACTGTATGTGTTTGTGGTTGTCACATGCATGGGAAATCAATGTATCTTTGCCCGTAGGCTACTTGTAGAGCTATGTTTAATTTATGTCTTCATTTACATTGAAGAAGATGGTTCTTGAAAATCACATCACTGCTTAACTGAAACATTAAAGCAGTAGTTCACCCCAAAGTGGATTTACTACCCCTCATGTTCTTGTACATTTCTAAATGTTTAAAGAGGGATGTAGACTGTGATTCATATGGTTGAAAATACAACGAAAATTAATTTTTTCAGCAATATGTTTTCAAGAGGTGCTGTGAATTACATATTGGTTTGATGCATGTCAGTGCTTCCTTACTGTGTGAATACAACTCAAGCCATTAATGTGTGATTTAAAAAACGTGTCAGAAAGATTTACAAAACAAAATTCAAAACTCAAAAGTCACTTGTGACTTGCTTAGAGCTGAGTTCACAACTAACTCCCTTACTGAACCATGAGTCATTTTTGGCCATGTCCGTTTCGAAATGAATCATTGTGTTTGACAACTAAAGGATTTTGGCTCCTAAATATTTTATGTTCTGAGTCTATTGCTCTCTACTCATTTTTTAAGCCTGAAGCCATGATTAAAGGCATAGTTCATCCAAAAATGGAAACTCTTGTCATTTACTCACCCGCGTGTCATAGTACTGAAGAAAAAGTAAAGTAGGGATCTAGGCTGTGAATAAAATTGTTGCAAATGCAAAAAATCATTGCTATGTGTGATCCTGTGAGGTGGCATTAATGTTTAGAGCACATGCCAGTGTTTTCCAAATGTATGAAAACAGCAGGTGTCTGATTCCAACAAATGAATATAATGAACTGATTCTTTGAATCCGACTCACTGAATCTGCTCATCCTCAGAGTCGAGGAAGATTCACAAAAAAAACTCAAACTTGCTCACGTCTGATTCAATGTGAATCACTGCATTTGGCAACTAAAGTCATTTGGCTCCTAAATATTTCATCTTCAGAGCCAATTACTCACTGACTTTTTTTAGTCTGGAACTCTGATTAAAAGGAAAGTTCACCCAAAAATGAAAGCTGTCGTTGTGTACTTGTTCCAAACCCTTATAAATGTGTTCAGAGGAACAAAGAAAATATTTAGCAGTCGGTCTCAACTTGCAAGGATCTAAATTTATTTTCCCTTAACTGATTACCCAGCATGCATACACACATGTGGCTGAATTCTGACTGCAGACAGATCAGTAGCTGCAGGGTGAGTTTGTCTTTGCTTTGCTAGACTCTTGGCTCTGCACCCTAAAGACACTTGTTCCCACAGGGTAGAGTAAAGAACAGCAGGAACACTCAAACACTCTTTAAAAGTCCAGAAGACACAATCTTGACAGTACGCCAGCCCTCTCAGCCAGGCGTCTGGATCAGATTCAGACTGAGCGGCCACTGAGTGAGGTTGTGATGGGAAGACTGATCTCAGAACAGACCTGCAGGTTTTTAACAATACCTCAACATGTCTTCCCTGTTTATGTATGTGCTAATATATGTTGCAGCTGGCACTGTGCTGGAGCATTGCATGTTCTCACGTTAGTTATATTCAGCAAACATAAAGACTTTTTATGTTTTATTATGCATGCTTTTATTAGTAATACATTTGCCCTCTCCTCTTGTGTTTGCAGGCTGTGTGACGATCATACTCAGTTGTTCTGCTGTTATATAAATGTTTCCCAAAACAGTCCAGTCTAGTTTTGCTCTCTTTTTTGAACTAAAAAAAGACATCCGTCAGAGCAGTAAACAACTAATGAGATTAAAAAAAACACCTGAAGGTGGTTCAAACTTCAAAACACCTTGAAACAAGGCAGCATGTAACCGAGAGATGAGAAAACACACAAACCTACTGGAAATATTTTTAAATTCAAAATATTAAAAGGTTTATTAGGAAAAAAAAGGACCGATAATGCAAAGTGCATGTGTGAGTTTGTGTGTTGTAAAGAAATTGTGACATTTACTCAGCAAGGTAACATTAGATTG